>NW_027194080.1:0-74868 GCF_032444005.1 Ranitomeya imitator
GAAATGACTTCTCCATGCATTTTATGCATTGGTAAAAGCACTATGATGAAAAGTGTGACATGTTTTCAGGTATCTCCTATACTAATAGAGCCACATGCTCACCGGTTTGCCACATGATGTAGGCCTATGGACTGAACAAGAAACCACCAAAAATTTTAACCAGTCATCGTTCTCACAACACTGAGGACCAGTCATTCGAAATGACTTCTCCATGCATTTTATGCATTGGTAAAAGCACTATGATGAAAAGTGTGATATGTTTTCAGGTATCTCCTATACTAATAGAGCCACATGCTCACCGGTTTGCCACATGATGTAGGCCTATGGACTGAACAAGAAACCACCAAAAATTTTAACCAGTCATCGTTCTCACAACACTGAGGACCAGTCATTCGAAATGACTTCTCCATGCATTTTATGCATTGGTAAAAGCACTATGATGAAAAGTATGATATGTTTTCATGTATCTCCTATACTAATAGAGCCACATGCTCACCGGTTTGCCACATGATGTAGGCCTATGGACTGAACAAGAAACCACCAAAAATTTTAACCAGTCATCGTTCTCACAACACTGAGGACCAGTCATTCGAAATGACTTCTCCATGCATTTTATGCATTGGTAAAAGCACTATGATGAAAAGTGTGATATGTTTTCAGGTATCTCCTATACTAATAGAGCCACATGCTCACCGGTTTGCCACATGATGTAGGCCTATGGACTGAACAAGAAACCACCAAAAATTTTAACCAGTCATCGTTCTCACAACACTGAGGACCAGTCATTCGAAATGACTTCTCCATGCATTTTATGCATTGGTAAAAGCACTATGATGAAAAGTGTGATATGTTTTCAGGTATCTCCTATACTAATAGAGCCACATGCTCACCGGTTTGCCACATGATGTAGGCCTATGGACTGAACAAGAAACCACCAAAAATTTTAACCAGTCATCGTTCTCACAACACTGAGGACCAGTCATTCGAAATGACTTCTCCATGCATTTTATGCATTGGTAAAAGCACTATGATGAAAAGTGTGACATGTTTTCAGGTATCTCCTATACTAATAGAGCCACATGCTCACCGGTTTGCCACATGATGTAGGCCTATGGACTGAACAAGAAACCACCAAAAATTTTAACCAGTCATCGTTCTCACAACACTGAGGACCAGTCATTCGAAATGACTTCTCCATGCATTTTATGCATTGGTAAAAGCACTATGATGAAAAGTGTGATATGTTTTCAGGTATCTCCTATACTAATAGAGCCACATGCTCACCGGTTTGCCACATGATGTAGGCCTATGGACTGAACAAGAAACCACCAAAAATTTTAACCAGTCATCGTTCTCACAACACTGAGGACCAGTCATTCGAAATGACTTCTCCATGCATTTTATGCATTGGTAAAAGCACTATGATGAAAAGTGTGATATGTTTTCAGGTATCTCCTATACTAATAGAGCCACATGCTCACCGGTTTGCCACATGATGTAGGCCTATGGACTGAACAAGAAACCACCAAAAATTTTAACCAGTCATCGTTCTCACAACACTGAGGACCAGTCATTCGAAATGACTTCTCCATGCATTTTATGCATTGGTAAAAGCACTATGATGAAAAGTGTGATATGTTTTCAGGTATCTCCTATACTAATAGAGCCACATGCTCACCGGTTTGCCACATGATGTAGGCCTATGGACTGAACAAGAAACCACCAAAAATTTTAACCAGTCATCGTTCTCACAACACTGAGGACCAGTCATTCGAAATGACTTCTCCATGCATTTTATGCATTGGTAAAAGCACTATGATGAAAAGTGTGATATGTTTTCAGGTGTCTCCTATACTAATAGAGCCACATGCTCACCGGTTTGCCACATGATGTAGGCCTATGGACTGAACAAGAAACCACCAAAAATTTTAACCAGTCATCGTTCTCACAACACTGAGTACCAGTCATTCGAAATGACTTCTCCATGCATTTTATGCATTGGTAAAAGCACTATGATGAAAATTGTGATATGTTTTCAGGTATCTCCTATACTAATAGAGCCACATGCTCACCGGTTTGCCACATGATGTAGGCCTATGGAGTGAACAAGAAACCACCAAAAATTTTAACCAGTCATCGTTCTCACAACACTGAGGACCAGTCATTCGAAATGACTTCTCCATGCATTTTATGCATTGGTAAAAGCACTATGATGAAAAGTGTGATATGTTTTCAGGTATCTCCTATACTAATAGAGCCACATGCTCACCGGTTTGCCACATGATGTAGGCCTATGGACTGAACAAGAAACCACCAAAAATTTTAACCAGTCATCGTTCTCACAACACTGAGGACCAGTCATTCGAAATGACTTCTCCATGCATTTTATGCATTTGTTAAAAGCACTATGATGAAAAGTGTGATATGTTTTCAGGTATCTCCTATACTAATAGAGCCACATGCTCACCGGTTTGCCACATGATGTAGGCCTATGGACTGAACAAGAAACCACCAAAAATTTTAACCAGTCATCGTTCTCACAACACTGAGGACCAGTCATTCGAAATGACTTCTCCATGCATTTTATGCATTGGTAAAAGCACTATGATGAAAAGTGTGATATGTTTTCAGGTATCTCCTATACTAATAGAGCCACATGCTCACCGGTTTGCCACATGATGTAGGCCTATGGACTGAACAAGAAACCACCAAAAATTTTAACCAGTCATCGTTCTCACAACACTGAGGACCAGTCATTCGAAATGACTTCTCCATGCATTTTATGCATTGGTAAAAGCACTATGATGAAAAGTGTGATATGTTTTCAGGTATCTCCTATACTAATAGAGCCACATGCTCACCGGTTTGCCACATGATGTAGGCCTATGGACTGAACAAGAAACCACCAAAAATTTTAACCAGTCATCGTTCTCACAACACTGAGGACCAGTCATTCGAAATGACTTCTCCATGCATTTTATGCATTGGTAAAAGCACTATGATGAAAAGTGTGATATGTTTTCAGGTATCTCCTATACTAATAGAGCCACATGCTCACCGGTTTGCCACATGATGTAGGCCTATGGACTGAACAAGAAACCACCAAAAATTTTAACCAGTCATCGTTCTCACAACACTGAGGACCAGTCATTTGAAATGACTTCTCCATGCATTTTATGCATTGGTAAAAGCACTATGATGAAAAGTGTGATATGTTTTCAGGTATCTCCTATACTAATAGAGCCACATGCTCACCGGTTTGCCACATGATGTAGGCCTATGGACTGAACAAGAAACCACCAAAAATTTTAACCAGTCATCGTTCTCACAACACTGAGGACCAGTCATTCGAAATGACTTCTCCATGCATTTTATGCATTGGTAAAAGCACTATGATGAAAAGTGTGATATGTTTTCAGGTATCTCCTATACTAATAGAGCCACATGCTCACCGGTTTGCCACATGATGTAGGCCTATGGACTGAACAAGAAACCACCAAAAATTTTAACCAGTCATCGTTCTCACAACACTGAGGACCAGTCATTCGAAATGACTTCTCCATGCATTTTATGCATTGGTAAAAGCACTATGATGAAAAGTGTGATATGTTTTCAGGTATCTCCTATACTAATAGAGCCACATGCTCACCGGTTTCCCACATGATGTAGGCCTATGGACTGAACAAGAAACCACCAAAAATTTTAACCAGTCATCGTTCTCACAACACTGAGGACCAGTCATTCGAAATGACTTCTCCCTGCATTTTATGCATTGGTAAAAGCACTATGATGAAAAGTGTGATATGTTTTCAGGTATCTCCTATACTAATAGAGCCACATGCTCACCGGTTTGCCACATGATGTAGGCCTATGGACTGAACAAGAAACCACCAAAAATTTTAACCAGTCATCGTTCTCACAACACTGAGTACCAGTCATTCGAAATGACTTCTCCATGCATTTTATGCATTGGTAAAAGAACTATGATGAAAATTGTGATATGTTTTCAGGTATCTCCTATACTAATAGAGCCACATGCTCACCGGTTTGCCACATGATGTAGGCCTATGGAGTGAACAAGAAACCACCAAAAATTTTAACCAGTCATCGTTCTCACAACACTGAGGACCAGTCATTCAAAATGACTTCTCCATGCATTTTATGCATTGGTAAAAGCACTATGATGAAAAGTGTGATATGTTTTCAGGTATCTCCTATACTAATAGAGCCACATGCTCACCGGTTTGCCACATGATGTAGGCCTATGGACTGAACAAGAAACCACCAAAAATTTTAACCAGTCATCGTTCTCACAACACTGAGGACCAGTCATTCGAAATGACTTCTCCATGCATTTTATGCATTTGTTAAAAGCACTATGATGAAAAGTGTGATATGTTTTCAGGTATCTCCTATACTAATAGAGCCACATGCTCACCGGTTTGCCACATGATGTAGGCCTATGGACTGAACAAGAAACCACCAAAAATTTTAACCAGTCATCGTTCTCACAACACTGAGGACCAGTCATTCGAAATGACTTCTCCATGCATTTTATGCATTGGTAAAAGCACTATGATGAAAAGTGTGATATGTTTTCAGGTATCTCCTATACTAATAGAGCCACATGCTCACCGGTTTGCCACATGATGTAGGCCTATGGACTGAACAAGAAACCACCAAAAATTTTAACCAGTCATCGTTCTCACAACACTGAGGACCAGTCATTCGAAATGACTTCTCCATGCATTTTATGCATTGGTAAAAGCACTATGATGAAAAGTGTGATATGTTTTCAGGTATCTCCTATACTAATAGAGCCACATGCTCACCGGTTTGCCACATGATGTAGGCCTATGGACTGAACAAGAAACCACCAAAAATTTTAACCAGTCATCGTTCTCACAACACTGAGGACCAGTCATTCGAAATGACTTCTCCATGCATTTTATGCATTGGTAAAAGCACTATGATGAAAAGTGTGATATGTTTTCAGGTATCTCCTATACTAATAGAGCCACATGCTCACCGGTTTCCCACATGATGTAGGCCTATGGACTGAACAAGAAACCACCAAAAATTTTAACCAGTCATCGTTCTCACAACACTGAGGACCAGTCATTCGAAATGACTTCTCCCTGCATTTTATGCATTGGTAAAAGCACTATGATGAAAAGTGTGATATGTTTTCAGGTATCTCCTATACTAATAGAGCCACATGCTCACCGGTTTGCCACATGATGTAGGCCTATGGACTGAACAAGAAACCACCAAAAATTTTAACCAGTCATCGTTCTCACAACACTGAGTACCAGTCATTCGAAATGACTTCTCCATGCATTTTATGCATTGGTAAAAGAACTATGATGAAAATTGTGATATGTTTTCAGGTATCTCCTATACTAATAGAGCCACATGCTCACCGGTTTGCCACATGATGTAGGCCTATGGAGTGAACAAGAAACCACCAAAAATTTTAACCAGTCATCGTTCTCACAACACTGAGGACCAGTCATTCAAAATGACTTCTCCATGCATTTTATGCATTGGTAAAAGCACTATGATGAAAAGTGTGATATGTTTTCAGGTATCTCCTATACTAATAGAGCCACATGCTCACCGGTTTGCCACATGATGTAGGCCTATGGACTGAACAAGAAACCACCAAAAATTTTAACCAGTCATCGTTCTCACAACACTGAGGACCAGTCATTCGAAATGACTTCTCCATGCATTTTATGCATTTGTTAAAAGCACTATGATGAAAAGTGTGATATGTTTTCAGGTATCTCCTATACTAATAGAGCCACATGCTCACCGGTTTGCCACATGATGTAGGCCTATGGACTGAACAAGAAACCACCAAAAATTTTAACCAGTCATCGTTCTCACAACACTGAGGACCAGTCATTCGAAATGACTTCTCCATGCATTTTATGCATTGGTAAAAGCACTATGATGAAAAGTGTGATATGTTTTCAGGTATCTCCTATACTAATAGAGCCACATGCTCACCGGTTTGCCACATGATGTAGGCCTATGGACTGAACAAGAAACCACCAAAAATTTTAACCAGTCATCGTTCTCACAACACTGAGGACCAGTCATTCGAAATGACTTCTCCATGCATTTTATGCATTGGTAAAAGCACTATGATGAAAAGTGTGATATGTTTTCAGGTATCTCCTATACTAATAGAGCCACATGCTCACCGGTTTGCCACATGATGTAGGCCTATGGACTGAACAAGAAACCACCAAAAATTTTAACCAGTCATCGTTCTCACAACACTGAGGACCAGTCATTCGAAATGACTTCTCCATGCATTTTATGCATTGGTAAAAGCACTATGATGAAAAGTGTGATATGTTTTCAGGTATCTCCTATACTAATAGAGCCACATGCTCACCGGTTTGCCACATGATGTAGGCCTATGGACTGAACAAGAAACCACCAAAAATTTTAACCAGTCATCGTTCTCACAACACTGAGGACCAGTCATTCGAAATGACTTCTCCATGCATTTTATGCATTGGTAAAAGCACTATGATGAAAAGTGTGATATGTTTTCAGGTATCTCCTATACTAATAGAGCCACATGCTCACCGGTTTGCCACATGATGTAGGCCTATGGACTGAACAAGAAACCACCAAAAATTTTAACCAGTCATCGTTCTCACAACACTGAGGACCAGTCATTCGAAATGACTTCTCCATGCATTTTATGCATTGGTAAAAGCACTATGATGAAAAGTGTGATATGTTTTCAGGTATCTCCTATACTAATAGAGCCACATGCTCACCGGTTTGCCACATGATGTAGGCCTATGGACTGAACAAGAAACCACCAAAAATTTTAACCAGTCATCGTTCTCACAACACTGAGTACCAGTCATTCGAAATGACTTCTCCATGCATTTTATGCATTGGTAAAAGCACGATGATGAAAATTGTGATATGTTTTCAGGTATCTCCTATACTAATAGAGCCACATGCTCACCGGTTTGCCACATGATGTAGGCCTATGGAGTGAACAAGAAACCACCAAAAATTTTAACCAGTCATCGTTCTCACAACACTGAGGACCAGTCATTCAAAATGACTTCTCCATGCATTTTATGCATTGGTAAAAGCACTATGATGAAAAGTGTGATATGTTTTCAGGTATCTCCTATACTAATAGAGCCACATGCTCACCGGTTTGCCACATGATGTAGGCCTATGGACTGAACAAGAAACCACCAAA
Source organism: Ranitomeya imitator (assembly GCF_032444005.1). Lineage (NCBI taxonomy): Eukaryota > Metazoa > Chordata > Amphibia > Anura > Dendrobatidae > Ranitomeya > Ranitomeya imitator. The sequence continues at coordinate 7,247 of NW_027194080.1, forward strand.
AATTTTAACCAGTCATCGTTCTCACAACACTGAGGACCAGTCATTCGAAATGACTTCTCCATGCATTTTATGCATTGGTAAAAGCACTATGATTGAAAAGTGTGATATGTTTTCAGGTATCTCCTATACTAATAGAGCCACATGCTCACCGGTTTGCCACATGATGTAGGCCTATGGACTGAACAAGAAACCACCAAAAATTTTAACCAGTCATCGTTCTCACAACACTGAGGACCAGTCATTCGAAATGACTTCTCCATGCATTTTATGCATTGGTAAAAGCACTATGATGAAAAGTGTGATATGTTTTCAGGTATCTCCTATACTAATAGAGCCACATGCTCACCGGTTTGCCACATGATGTAGGCCTATGGACTGAACAAGAAACCACCAAAAATTTTAACCAGTCATCGTTCTCACAACACTGAGGACCAGTCATTCGAAATGACTTCTCCATGCATTTTATGCATTGGTAAAAGCACTATGATGAAAAGTGTGATATGTTTTCAGGTATCTCCTATACTAATAGAGCCACATGCTCACCGGTTTGCCACATGATGTAGGCCTATGGACTGAACAAGAAACCACCAAAAATTTTAACCAGTCATCGTTCTCACAACACTGAGGACCAGTCATTCGAAATGACTTCTCCATGCATTTTATGCATTGGTAAAAGCACTATGATGAAAAGTGTGATATGTTTTCAGGTATCTCCTATACTAATAGAGCCACATGCTCACCGGTTTGCCACATGATGTAGGCCTATGGACTGAACAAGAAACCACCAAAAATTTTAACCAGTTATCGTTCTCACAACACTGAGTACCAGTCATTCGAAATGACTTCTCCATGCATTTTATGCATTGGTAAAAGCACTATGATGAAAATTGTGATATGTTTTCAGGTATCTCCTATACTAATAGAGCCACATGCTCACCGGTTTGCCACATGATGTAGGCCTATGGACTGAACAAGAAACCACCAAAAATTTTAACCAGTCATCGTTCTCACAACACTGAGGACCAGTCATTCGAAATGACTTCTCCATGCATTTTATGCATTGGTAAAAGCACTATGATGAAAAGTGTGATATGTTTTCAGGTATCTCCTATACTAATAGAGCCACATGCTCACCGGTTTGCCACATGATGTAGGCCTATGGACTGAACAAGAAACCACCAAAAATTTTAACCAGTCATTGTTCTCACAACACTGAGGACCAGTCATTCGAAATGACTTCTCCATGCATTTTATGCATTGGTAAAAGCACTATGATGAAAAGTGTGATATGTTTTCAGGTATCTCCTATACTAATAGAGCCACATGCTCACCGGTTTGCCACATGATGTAGGCCTATGGACTGAACAAGAAACCACCAAAAATTTTAACCAGTCATCGTTCTCACAACACTGAGGACCAGTCATTCGAAATGACTTCTCCATGCATTTTATGCATTGGTAAAAGCACTATGATGAAAAGTGTGATATGTTTTCAGGTATCTCCTATACTAATAGAGCCACATGCTCACCGGTTTGCCACATGATGTAGGCCTATGGACTGAACAAGAAACCACCAAAAATTTTAACCAGTCATCGTTCTCACAACACTGAGGACCAGTCATTCGAAATGACTTCTCCATGCATTTTATGCATTGGTAAAAGCACTATGATGAAAAGTGTGATATGTTTTCAGGTATCTCCTATACTAATAGAGCCACATGCTCACCGGTTTGCCACATGATGTAGGCCTATGGACTGAACAAGAAACCACCAAAAATTTTAACCAGTCATCGTTCTCACAACACTGAGGACCAGTCATTCGAAATGACTTCTCCATGCATTTTATGCATTGGTAAAAGCACTATGATTGAAAAGTGTGATATGTTTTCAGGTATCTCCTATACTAATAGAGCCACATGCTCACCGGTTTGCCACATGATGTAGGCCTATGGACTGAACAAGAAACCACCAAAAATTTTAACCAGTCATCGTTCTCACAACACTGAGGACCAGTCATTCGAAATGACTTCTCCATGCATTTTATGCATTGGTAAAAGCACTATGATGAAAAGTGTGATATGTTTTCAGGTATCTCCTATACTAATAGAGCCACATGCTCACCGGTTTGCCACATGATGTAGGCCTATGGACTGAACAAGAAACCACCAAAAATTTTAACCAGTCATCGTTCTCACAACACTGAGGACCAGTCATTCGAAATGACTTCTCCATGCATTTTATGCATTGGTAAAAGCACTATGATGAAAAGTGTGACATGTTTTCAGGTATCTCCTATACTAATAGAGCCACATGCTCACCGGTTTGCCACATGATGTAGGCCTATGGACTGAACAAGAAACCACCAAAAATTTTAACCAGTCATCGTTCTCACAACACTGAGGACCAGTCATTCGAAATGACTTCTCCATGCATTTTATGCATTGGTAAAAGCACTATGATGAAAAGTGTGATATGTTTTCAGGTATCTCCTATACTAATAGAGCCACATGCTCACCGGTTTGCCACATGATGTAGGCCTATGGACTGAACAAGAAACCACCAAAAATTTTAACCAGTCATCGTTCTCACAACACTGAGGACCAGTCATTCGAAATGACTTCTTCATGCATTTTATGCATTGGTAAAAGCACTATGATGAAAAGTGTGATATGTTTTCAGGTATCTCCTATACTAATAGAGCCACATGCTCACCGGTTTGCCACATGATGTAGGCCTATGGACTGAACAAGAAACCACCAAAAATTTTAACCAGTCATCGTTCTCACAACACTGAGGACCAGTCATTCGAAATGACTTCTCCATGCATTTTATGCATTGGTAAAAGCACTATGATGAAAAGTGTGATATGTTTTCAGGTATCTCCTATACTAATAGAGCCACATGCTCACCGCTTTGCCACATGATGTAGGCCTATGGACTGAACAAGAAACCACCAAAAATTTTAACCAGTCATCGTTCTCACAACACTGAGGACCAGTCATTCGAAATGACTTCTCCATGCATTTTATGCATTGGTAAAAGCACTATGATGAAAAGTGTGATATGTTTTCAGGTATCTCCTATACTAATAAAGCCACATGCTCACCGGTTTGCCACATGATGTAGGCCTATGGACTGAACAAGAAACCACCAAAAATTTTAACCAGTCATCGTTCTCACAACACTGAGGACCAGTCATTCGAAATGACTTCTCCATGCATTTTATGCATTGGTAAAAGCACTATGATGAAAAGTGTGATATGTTTTCAGGTATCTCCTATACTAATAGAGCCACATGCTCACCGGTTTGCCACATGATGTAGGCCTATGGACTGAACAAGAAACCACCAAAAATTTTAACCAGTCATCGTTCTCACAACACTGAAGACCAGTCATTCGAAATGACTTCTCCATGCATTTTACGCATTGGTAAAAGCACTATGATGAAAAGTGTGATATGTTTTCAGGTATCTCCTATACTAATAGAGCCACATGCTCACCGGTTTGCCACATGATGTAGGCCTATGGACTGAACAAGAAACCACCAAAAATTTTAACCAGTCATCGTTCTCACAACACTGAGGACCAGTCATTCGAAATGACTTCTCCATGCATTTTATGCATTGGTAAAAGCACTATGATGAAAAGTGTGATATGTTTTCAGGTATCTCCTATACTAATAGAGCCACATGCTCACCGGTTTGCCACATGATGTAGGCCTATGGAGTGAACAAGAAACCACCAAAAATTTTAACCAGTCATCGTTCTCACAACACTGAGGACCAGTCATTCGAAATGACTTCTCCATGCATTTTATGCATTGGTAAAAGCACTATGATGAAAAGTGTGATATGTTTTCAGGTATCTCCTATACTAATAGAGCCACATGCTCACCGGTTTGCCACATGATGTAGGCCTATGGACTGAACAAGAAACCACCAAAAATTTTAACCAGTCATCGTTCTCACAACACTGAGGACCAGTCATTCGAAATGACTTCTCCATGCATTTTATGCATTGGTAAAAGCACTATGATGAAAAGTGTGATATGTTTTCAGGTATCTCCTATACTAATAGAGCCACATGCTCACCGGTTTGCCACATGATGTAGGCCTATGGACTGAACAAGAAACCACCAAAAATTTTAACCAGTCATCGTTCTCACAACACTGAGGACCAGTCATTCGAAATGACTTCTCCATGCATTTTATGCATTTGTTAAAAGCACTATGATGAAAAGTGTGATATGTTTTCAGGTATCTCCTATACTAATAGAGCCACATGCTCACCGGTTTGCCACATGATGTAGGCCTATGGACTGAACAAGAAACCACCAAAAATTTTAACCAGTCATCGTTCTCACAACACTGAGGACCAGTCATTCAAAATGACTTCTCCATGCATTTTATGCATTGGTAAAAGCACTATGATGAAAAGTGTGATATGTTTTCAGGTATCTCCTATACTAATAGAGCCACATGCTCACCGGTTTGCCACATGATGTAGGCCTATGGACTGAACAAGAAACCACCAAAAATTTTAACCAGTCATCGTTCTCACAACACTGAGGACCAGTCATTCGAAATGACTTCTCCATGCATTTTATGCATTGGTAAAAGCACTATGATGAAAAGTGTGACATGTTTTCAGGTATCTCCTATACTAATAGAGCCACATGCTCACCGGTTTGCCACATGATGTAGGCCTATGGACTGAACAAGAAACCACCAAAAATTTTAACCAGTCATCGTTCTCACAACACTGAGGACCAGTCATTCGAAATGACTTCTCCATGCATTTTATGCATTGGTAAAAGCACTATGATGAAAAGTGTGATATGTTTTCAGGTATCTCCTATACTAATAGAGCCACATGCTCACCGGTTTGCCACATGATGTAGGCCTATGGACTGAACAAGAAACCACCAAAAATGTTAACCAGTCATCGTTCTCACAACACTGAGGACCAGTCATTCGAAATGACTTCTCCATGCATTTTATGCATTGGTAAAAGCACTATGATGAAAAGTGTGATATGTTTTCAGGTATCTCCTATACTAATAGAGCCACATGCTCACCGGTTTGCCACATGATGTAGGCCTATGGACTGAACAAGAAACCACCAAAAATTTTAACCAGTCATCGTTCTCACAACACTGAGGACCAGTCATTCGAAATGACTTCTCCATGCATTTTATGCATTGGTAAAAGCACTATGATGAAAAGTGTGATATGTTTTCAGGTATCTCCTATACTAATAGAGCCACATGCTCACCGGTTTGCCACATGATGTAGGCCTATGGACTGAACAAGAAACCACCAAAAATTTTAACCAGTCATCGTTCTCACAACACTGAGGACCAGTCATTCGAAATGACTTCTCCATGCATTTTATGCATTGGTAAAAGCACTATGATGAAAAGTGTGATATGTTTTCAGGTATCTCCTATACTAATAGAGCCACATGCTCACCGGTTTGCCACATGATGTAGGCCTATGGACTGAACAAGAAACCACCAAAAATTTTAACCAGTCATCGTTCTCACAACACTGAGGACCAGTCATTCGAAATGACTTCTCCATGCATTTTATGCATTGGTAAAAGCACTATGATGAAAAGTGTGATATGTTTTCAGGTATCTCCTATACTAATAGAGCCACATGCTCACCGGTTTGCCACATGATGTAGGCCTATGGACTGAACAAGAAACCACCAAAAATTTTAACCAGTCATCGTTCTCACAACACTGAGGACCAGTCATTCGAAATGACTTCTCCATGCATTTTATGCATTGGTAAAAGCACTATGATGAAAAGTGTGATATGTTTTCAGGTATCTCCTATACTAATAGAGCCACATGCTCACCGGTTTGCCACATGATGTAGGCCTATGGACTGAACAAGAAACCACCAAAAATTTTAACCAGTCATCGTTCTCACAACACTGAGGACCAGTCATTCGAAATGACTTCTCCATGCATTTTATGCATTGGTAAAAGCACTATGATTGAAAAGTGTGATATGTTTTCAGGTATCTCCTATACTAATAGAGCCACATGCTCACCGGTTTGCCACATGATGTAGGCCTATGGACTGAACAAGAAACCACCAAAAATTTTAACCAGTCATCGTTCTCACAACACTGAGGACCAGTCATTCGAAATGACTTCTCCATGCATTTTATGCATTGGTAAAAGCACTATGATGAAAATTGTGATATGTTTTCAGGTATCTCCTATACTAATAGAGCCACATGCTCACCGGTTTGCCACATGATGTAGGCCTATGGACTGAGCAAGAAACCACCAAAAATTTTAACCAGTCATCGTTCTCACAACACTGAGGACCAGTCATTCGAAATGACTTCTCCATGCATTTTATGCATTGGTAAAAGCACTATGATGAAAAGTGTGATATGTTTTCAGGTATCTCCTATACTAATAGAGCCACATGCTCACCGGTTTGCCACATGATGTAGGCCTATGGACTGAACAAGAAACCACCAAAAATTTTAACCAGTCATCGTTCTCACAACACTGAGGACCAGTCATTCAAAATGACTTCTCCATGCATTTTATGCATTGGTAAAAGCACTATGATGAAAAGTGTGATATGTTTTCAGGTATCTCCTATACTAATAGAGCCACATGCTCACCGGTTTGCCACATGATGTAGGCCTATGGACTGAAGAAGAAACCACCAAAAATTTTAACCAGTCATCGTTCTCACAACACTGAGGACCAGTCATTCGAAATGACTTCTCCATGCATTTTATGCATTGGTAAAAGCACTATGATGAAAAGTGTGATATGTTTTCAGGTATCTCCTATACTAATAGAGCCACATGCTCACCGGTTTGCCACATGATGTAGGCCTATGGACTGAACAAGAAACCACCAAAAATTTTAACCAGTCATTGTTCTCACAACACTGAGGACCAGTCATTCGAAATGACTTCTCCATGCATTTTATGCATTGGTAAAAGCACTATGATGAAAAGTGTGATATGTTTTCAGGTATCTCCTATACTAATAGAGCCACATGCTCACCGGTTTGCCACATGATGTAGGCCTATGGACTGAACAAGAAACCACCAAAAATTTTAACCAGTCATCGTTCTCACAACACTGAGGACCAGTCATTCGAAATGACTTCTCCATGCATTTTATGCATTGGTAAAAGCACTATGATGAAAAGTGTGATATGTTTTCAGGTATCTCCTATACTAATAGAGCCACATGCTCACCGGTTTGCCACATGATGTAGGCCTATGGACTGAACAAGAACCCACCAAAAATTTTAACCAGTCATTGTTCTCACAACACTGAGGACCAGTCATTCGAAATGACTTCTCCATGCATTTTATGCATTGGTAAAAGCACTATGATGAAAAGTGTGATATGTTTTCAGGTATCTCCTATACTAATAGAGCCACATGCTCACCGGTTTGCCACATGATGTAGGCCTATGGACTGAACAAGAAACCACCAAAAATTTTAACCAGTCATCGTTCTCACAACACTGAGGACCAGTCATTCGAAATGACTTCTCCATGCATTTTATGCATTGGTAAAAGCACTATGATGAAAATTGTGATATGTTTTCAGGTATCTCCTATACTAATAGAGCCACATGCTCACCGGTTTGCCACATGATGTAGGCCTATGGACTGAGCAAGAAACCACCAAAAATTTTAACCAGTCATCGTTCTCACAACACTGAGGACCAGTCATTCGAAATGACTTCTCCATGCATTTTATGCATTGGTAAAAGCACTATGATGAAAAGTGTGATATGTTTTCAGGTATCTCCTATACTAATAGAGCCACATGCTCACCGGTTTGCCACATGATGTAGGCCTATGGACTGAACAAGAAACCACCAAAAATTTTAACCAGTCATCGTTCTCACAACACTGAGGACCAGTCATTCAAAATGACTTCTCCATGCATTTTATGCATTGGTAAAAGCACTATGATGAAAAGTGTGATATGTTTTCAGGTATCTCCTATACTAATAGAGCCACATGCTCACCGGTTTGCCACATGATGTAGGCCTATGGACTGAAGAAGAAACCACCAAAAATTTTAACCAGTCATCGTTCTCACAACACTGAGGACCAGTCATTCGAAATGACTTCTCCATGCATTTTATGCATTGGTAAAAGCACTATGATGAAAAGTGTGATATGTTTTCAGGTATCTCCTATACTAATAGAGCCACATGCTCACCGGTTTGCCACATGATGTAGGCCTATGGACTGAACAAGAAACCACCAAAAATTTTAACCAGTCATTGTTCTCACAACACTGAGGACCAGTCATTCGAAATGACTTCTCCATGCATTTTATGCATTGGTAAAAGCACTATGATGAAAAGTGTGATATGTTTTCAGGTATCTCCTATACTAATAGAGCCACATGCTCACCGGTTTGCCACATGATGTAGGCCTATGGACTGAACAAGAAACCACCAAAAATTTTAACCAGTCATCGTTCTCACAACACTGAGGACCAGTCATTCGAAATGACTTCTCCATGCATTTTATGCATTGGTAAAAGCACTATGATGAAAAGTGTGATATGTTTTCAGGTATCTCCTATACTAATAAAGCCACATGCTCACCGGTTTGCCACATGATGTAGGCCTATGGACTGAACAAGAAACCACCAAAAATTTTAACCAGTCATCGTTCTCACAACACTGAGGACCAGTCATTCGAAATGACTTCTCCATGCATTTTATGCATTGGTAAAAGCACTATGATGAAAATTGTGATATGTTTTCAGGTATCTCCTATACTAATAGAGCCACATGCTCACCGGTTTGCCACATGATGTAGGCCTATGGACTGAGCAAGAAACCACCAAAAATTTTAACCAGTCATCGTTCTCACAACACTGAGGACCAGTCATTCGAAATGACTTCTCCATGCATTTTATGCATTGGTAAAAGCACTATGATGAAAAGTGTGATATGTTTTCAGGTATCTCCTATACTAATAGAGCCACATGCTCACCGGTTTGCCACATGATGTAGGCCTATGGACTGAACAAGAAACCACCAAAAATTTTAACCAGTCATCGTTCTCACAACACTGAGGACCAGTCATTCAAAATGACTTCTCCATGCATTTTATGCATTGGTAAAAGCACTATGATGAAAAGTGTGATATGTTTTCAGGTATCTCCTATACTAATAGAGCCACATGCTCACCGGTTTGCCACATGATGTAGGCCTATGGACTGAAGAAGAAACCACCAAAAATTTTAACCAGTCATCGTTCTCACAACACTGAGGACCAGTCATTCGAAATGACTTCTCCATGCATTTTATGCATTGGTAAAAGCACTATGATGAAAAGTGTGATATGTTTTCAGGTATCTCCTATACTAATAGAGCCACATGCTCACCGGTTTGCCACATGATGTAGGCCTATGGACTGAACAAGAAACCACCAAAAATTTTAACCAGTCATTGTTCTCACAACACTGAGGACCAGTCATTCGAAATGACTTCTCCATGCATTTTATGCATTGGTAAAAGCACTATGATGAAAAGTGTGATATGTTTTCAGGTATCTCCTATACTAATAGAGCCACATGCTCACCGGTTTGCCACATGATGTAGGCCTATGGACTGAACAAGAAACCACCAAAAATTTTAACCAGTCATCGTTCTCACAACACTGAGGACCAGTCATTCGAAATGACTTCTCCATGCATTTTATGCATTGGTAAAAGCACTATGATGAAAAGTGTGATATGTTTTCAGGTATCTCCTATACTAATAAAGCCACATGCTCACCGGTTTGCCACATGATGTAGGCCTATGGACTGAACAAGAAACCACCAAAAATTTTAACCAGTCATCGTTCTCACAACACTGAGGACCAGTCATTCGAAATGACTTCTCCATGCATTTTACGCATTGGTAAAAGCACTATGATGAAAAGTGTGATATGTTTTCAGGTATCTCCTATACTAATAGAGCCACATGCTCACCGGTTTGCCACATGATGTAGGCCTATGGACTGAACAAGAAACCACCAAAAATTTTAACCAGTCATCGTTCTCACAACACTGAGGACCAGTCATTCGAAATGACTTCTCCATGCATTTTATGCATTGGTAAAAGCACTATGATGAAAAGTGTGATATGTTTTCAGGTATCTCCTATACTAATAGAGCCACATGCTCACCAGTTTGCCACATGATGTAGGCCTATGGACTGAACAAGAAACCACCAAAAATTTTAACCAGTCATCGTTCTCACAACACTGAGGACCAGTCATTCGAAATGACTTCTCCATGCATTTTATGCATTGGTAAAAGCACTATGATGAAAAGTGTGATATGTTTTCAGGTATCTCCTATACTAATAGAGCCACATGCTCACCGGTTTGCCACATGATGTAGGCCTATGGACTGAACAAGAAACCACCAAAAATTTTAACCACTCATCGTTCTCACAACACTGAGGACCAGTCATTCGAAATGACTTCTCCATGCATTTGCCACATGATGTAGGCCTATGGACTGAACAAGAAACCACCAAAAATTTTAACCAGTCATCGTTCTCACAACACTGAGGACCAGTCATTCGAAATGACTTCTCCATGCATTTTATGCATTGGTAAAAGCACTATGATGAAAATTGTGATATGTTTTCAGGTATCTCCTATACTAATAGAGCCACATGCTCACCGGTTTGCCACATGATGTAGGCCTATGGACTGAGCAAGAAACCACCAAAAATTTTAACCAGTCATCGTTCTCACAACACTGAGGACCAGTCATTCGAAATGACTTCTCCATGCATTTTATGCATTGGTAAAAGCACTATGATGAAAAGTGTGATATGTTTTCAGGTATCTCCTATACTAATAGAGCCACATGCTCACCGGTTTGCCACATGATGTAGGCCTATGGACTGAACAAGAAACCACCAAAAATTTTAACCAGTCATCGTTCTCACAACACTGAGGACCAGTCATTCAAAATGACTTCTCCATGCATTTTATGCATTGGTAAAAGCACTATGATGAAAAGTGTGATATGTTTTCAGGTATCTCCTATACTAATAGAGCCACATGCTCACCGGTTTGCCACATGATGTAGGCCTATGGACTGAACAAGAAACCACCAAAAATTTTAACCAGTCATCGTTCTCACAACACTGAGGACCAGTCATTCGAAATGACTTCTCCATGCATTTTATGCATTGGTAAAAGCACTATGATGAAAAGTGTGATATGTTTTCAGGTATCTCCTATACTAATAGAGCCACATGCTCACCGGTTTGCCACATGATGTAGGCCTATGGACTGAACAAGAACCCACCAAAAATTTTAACCAGTCATTGTTCTCACAACACTGAGGACCAGTCATTCGAAATGACTTCTCCATGCATTTTATGCATTGGTAAAAGCACTATGATGAAAAGTGTGATATGTTTTCAGGTATCTCCTATACTAATAGAGCCACATGCTCACCGGTTTGCCACATGATGTAGGCCTATGGACTGAACAAGAAACCACCAAAAATTTTAACCAGTCATCGTTCTCACAACACTGAGGACCAGTCATTCGAAATGACTTCTCCATGCATTTTATGCATTGGTAAAAGCACTATGATGAAAAGTGTGATATGTTTTCAGGTATCTCCTATACTAATAGAGCCACATGCTCACCGGTTTGCCACATGATGTAGGCCTATGGACTGAACAAGAAACCACCAAAAATTTTAACCAGTCATCGTTCTCACAACACTGAGGACCAGTCATTCGAAATGACTTCTCCATGCATTTTATGCATTGGTAAAAGCACTATGATGAAAAGTGTGACATGTTTTCAGGTATCTCCTATACTAATAGAGCCACATGCTCACCGGTTTGCCACATGATGTAGGCCTATGGACTGAACAAGAAACCACCAAAAATTTTAACCAGTCATCGTTCTCACAACACTGAGGACCAGTCATTCGAAATGACTTCTCCATGCATTTTATGCATTGGTAAAAGCACTATGATGAAAAGTGTGATATGTTTTCAGGTATCTCCTATACTAATAGAGCCACATGCTCACCGGTTTGCCACATGATGTAGGCCTATGGACTGAACAAGAAACCACCAAAAATTTTAACCAGTCATCGTTCTCACAACACTGAGGACCAGTCATTCGAAATGACTTCTCCATGCATTTTATGCATTGGTAAAAGCACTATGATGAAAAGTGTGATATGTTTTCAGGTATCTCCTATACTAATAGAGCCACATGCTCACCGGTTTGCCACATGATGTAGGCCTATGGACTGAACAAGAAACCACCAAAAATTTTAACCAGTCATCGTTCTCACAACACTGAGGACCAGTCATTCGAAATGACTTCTCCATGCATTTTATGCATTGGTAAAAGCACTATGATGAAAAGTGTGATATGTTTTCAGGTATCTCCTATACTAATAGAGCCACATGCTCACCGGTTTGCCACATGATGTAGGCCTATGGACTGAACAAGAAACCACCAAAAATTTTAACCAGTCATCGTTCTCACAACACTGAGGACCAGTCATTCGAAATGACTTCTCCATGCATTTTATGCATTGGTAAAAGCACTATGATGAAAAGTGTGATATGTTTTCAGGTATCTCCTATACTAATAAAGCCACATGCTCACCGGTTTGCCACATGATGTAGGCCTATGGACTGAACAAGAAACCACCAAAAATTTTAACCAGTCATCGTTCTCACAACACTGAGGACCAGTCATTCGAAATGACTTCTCCATGCATTTTATGCATTGGTAAAAGCACTATGATGAAAAGTGTGATATGTTTTCAGGTATCTCCTATACTAATAGAGCCACATGCTCACCGGTTTGCCACATGATGTAGGCCTATGGACTGAACAAGAAACCACCAAAAATTTTAACCAGTCATCGTTCTCACAACACTGAGGACCAGTCATTCGAAATGACTTCTCCATGCATTTTACGCATTGGTAAAAGCACTATGATGAAAAGTGTGATATGTTTTCAGGTATCTCCTATACTAATAGAGCCACATGCTCACCGGTTTGCCACATGATGTAGGCCTATGGACTGAACAAGAAACCACCAAAAATTTTAACCAGTCATCGTTCTCACAACACTGAGGACCAGTCATTCGAAATGACTTCTCCATGCATTTTATGCATTGGTAAAAGCACTATGATGAAAAGTGTGATATGTTTTCAGGTATCTCCTATACTAATAGAGCCACATGCTCACCAGTTTGCCACATGATGTAGGCCTATGGACTGAACAAGAAACCACCAAAAATTTTAACCAGTCATCGTTCTCACAACACTGAGGACCAGTCATTCGAAATGACTTCTCCATGCATTTTATGCATTGGTAAAAGCACTATGATGAAAAGTGTGATATGTTTTCAGGTATCTCCTATACTAATAGAGCCACATGCTCACCGGTTTGCCACATGATGTAGGCCTATGGACTGAACAAGAAACCACCAAAAATTTTAACCACTCATCGTTCTCACAACACTGAGGACCAGTCATTCGAAATGACTTCTCCATGCATTTTATGCATTGGTAAAAGCACTATGATGAAAAGTGTGATATGTTTTCAGGTATCTCCTATACTAATAGAGCCACATGCTCACCGGTTTGCCACATGATGTAGGCCTATGGAGTGAACAAGAAACCACCAAAAATTTTAACCAGTCATCGTTCTCACAACACTGAGGACCAGTCATTCGAAATGACTTCTCCATGCATTTTATGCATTGGTAAAAGCACTATGATGAAAAGTGTGATATGTTTTCAGGTATCTCCTATACTAATAGAGCCACATGCTCACCGGTTTGCCACATGATGTAGGCCTATGGACTGAACAAGAAACCACCAAAAATTTTAACCAGTCATCGTTCTCACAACACTGAGGACCAGTCATTCGAAATGACTTCTCCATGCATTTTATGCATTGGTAAAAGCACTATGATGAAAAGTGTGATATGTTTTCAGGTATCTCCTATACTAATAGAGCCACATGCTCACCGGTTTGCCACATGATGTAGGCCTATGGACTGAACAAGAAACCACCAAAAATTTTAACCAGTCATCGTTCTCACAACACTGAGGACCAGTCATTCGAAATGACTTCTCCATGCATTTTATGCATTTGTTAAAAGCACTATGATGAAAAGTGTGATATGTTTTCAGGTATCTCCTATACTAATAGAGCCACATGCTCACCGGTTTGCCACATGATGTAGGCCTATGGACTGAACAAGAAACCACCAAAAATTTTAACCAGTCATCGTTCTCACAACACTGAGGACCAGTCATTCAAAATGACTTCTCCATGCATTTTATGCATTGGTAAAAGCACTATGATGAAAAGTGTGATATGTTTTCAGGTATCTCCTATACTAATAGAGCCACATGCTCACCGGTTTGCCACATGATGTAGGCCTATGGACTGAACAAGAAACCACCAAAAATTTTAACCAGTCATCGTTCTCACAACACTGAGGACCAGTCATTCGAAATGACTTCTCCATGCATTTTATGCATTGGTAAAAGCACTATGATGAAAAGTGTGACATGTTTTCAGGTATCTCCTATACTAATAGAGCCACATGCTCACCGGTTTGCCACATGATGTAGGCCTATGGACTGAACAAGAAACCACCAAAAATTTTAACCAGTCATCGTTCTCACAACACTGAGGACCAGTCATTCGAAATGACTTCTCCATGCATTTTATGCATTGGTAAAAGCACTATGATGAAAAGTGTGATATGTTTTCAGGTATCTCCTATACTAATAGAGCCACATGCTCACCGGTTTGCCACATGATGTAGGCCTATGGACTGAACAAGAAACCACCAAAAATGTTAACCAGTCATCGTTCTCACAACACTGAGGACCAGTCATTCGAAATGACTTCTCCATGCATTTTATGCATTGGTAAAAGCACTATGATGAAAAGTGTGATATGTTTTCAGGTATCTCCTATACTAATAGAGCCACATGCTCACCGGTTTGCCACATGATGTAGGCCTATGGACTGAACAAGAAACCACCAAAAATTTTAACCAGTCATCGTTCTCACAACACTGAGGACCAGTCATTCGAAATGACTTCTCCATGCATTTTATGCATTGGTAAAAGCACTATGATGAAAAGTGTGATATGTTTTCAGGTATCTCCTATACTAATAGAGCCACATGCTCACCGGTTTGCCACATGATGTAGGCCTATGGACTGAACAAGAAACCACCAAAAATTTTAACCAGTCATCGTTCTCACAACACTGAGGACCAGTCATTCGAAATGACTTCTCCATGCATTTTATGCATTGGTAAAAGCACTATGATGAAAAGTGTGATATGTTTTCAGGTATCTCCTATACTAATAGAGCCACATGCTCACCGGTTTGCCACATGATGTAGGCCTATGGACTGAACAAGAAACCACCAAAAATTTTAACCAGTCATCGTTCTCACAACACTGAGGACCAGTCATTCGAAATGACTTCTCCATGCATTTTATGCATTGGTAAAAGCACTATGATGAAAAGTGTGATATGTTTTCAGGTATCTCCTATACTAATAGAGCCACATGCTCACCGGTTTGCCACATGATGTAGGCCTATGGACTGAACAAGAAACCACCAAAAATTTTAACCAGTCATCGTTCTCACAACACTGAGGACCAGTCATTCGAAATGACTTCTCCATGCATTTTATGCATTGGTAAAAGCACTATGATAAAAAGTGTGATATGTTTTCAGGTATCTCCTATACTAATAGAGCCACATGCTCACCGGTTTGCCACATGATGTAGGCCTATGGACTGAACAAGAAACCACCAAAAATTTTAACCAGTCATCGTTCTCACAACACTGAGGACCAGTCATTCGAAATGACTTCTCCATGCATTTTATGCATTGGTAAAAGCACTATGATTGAAAAGTGTGATATGTTTTCAGGTATCTCCTATACTAATAGAGCCACATGCTCACCGGTTTGCCACATGATGTAGGCCTATGGACTGAACAAGAAACCACCAAAAATTTTAACCAGTCATCGTTCTCACAACACTGAGGACCAGTCATTCGAAATGACTTCTCCATGCATTTTATGCATTGGTAAAAGCACTATGATGAAAATTGTGATATGTTTTCAGGTATCTCCTATACTAATAGAGCCACATGCTCACCGGTTTGCCACATGATGTAGGCCTATGGACTGAGCAAGAAACCACCAAAAATTTTAACCAGTCATCGTTCTCACAACACTGAGGACCAGTCATTCGAAATGACTTCTCCATGCATTTTATGCATTGGTAAAAGCACTATGATGAAAAGTGTGATATGTTTTCAGGTATCTCCTATACTAATAGAGCCACATGCTCACCGGTTTGCCACATGATGTAGGCCTATGGACTGAACAAGAAACCACCAAAAATTTTAACCAGTCATCGTTCTCACAACACTGAGGACCAGTCATTCAAAATGACTTCTCCATGCATTTTATGCATTGGTAAAAGCACTATGATGAAAAGTGTGATATGTTTTCAGGTATCTCCTATACTAATAGAGCCACATGCTCACCGGTTTGCCACATGATGTAGGCCTATGGACTGAAGAAGAAACCACCAAAAATTTTAACCAGTCATCGTTCTCACAACACTGAGGACCAGTCATTCGAAATGACTTCTCCATGCATTTTATGCATTGGTAAAAGCACTATGATGAAAAGTGTGATATGTTTTCAGGTATCTCCTATACTAATAGAGCCACATGCTCACCGGTTTGCCACATGATGTAGGCCTATGGACTGAACAAGAAACCACCAAAAATTTTAACCAGTCATTGTTCTCACAACACTGAGGACCAGTCATTCGAAATGACTTCTCCATGCATTTTATGCATTGGTAAAAGCACTATGATGAAAAGTGTGATATGTTTTCAGGTATCTCCTATACTAATAGAGCCACATGCTCACCGGTTTGCCACATGATGTAGGCCTATGGACTGAACAAGAAACCACCAAAAATTTTAACCAGTCATCGTTCTCACAACACTGAGGACCAGTCATTCGAAATGACTTCTCCATGCATTTTATGCATTGGTAAAAGCACTATGATGAAAAGTGTGATATGTTTTCAGGTATCTCCTATACTAATAGAGCCACATGCTCACCGGTTTGCCACATGATGTAGGCCTATGGACTGAACAAGAAACCACCAAAAATTTTAACCAGTCATTGTTCTCACAACACTGAGGACCAGTCATTCGAAATGACTTCTCCATGCATTTTATGCATTGGTAAAAGCACTATGATGAAAAGTGTGATATGTTTTCAGGTATCTCCTATACTAATAGAGCCACATGCTCACCGGTTTGCCACATGATGTAGGCCTATGGACTGAACAAGAAACCACCAAAAATTTTAACCAGTCATCGTTCTCACAACACTGAGGACCAGTCATTCGAAATGACTTCTCCATGCATTTTATGCATTGGTAAAAGCACTATGATGAAAAGTGTGATATGTTTTCAGGTATCTCCTATACTAATAGAGCCACATGCTCACCGGTTTGCCACATGATGTAGGCCTATGGACTGAACAAGAAACCACCAAAAATTTTAACCAGTCATCGTTCTCACAACACTGAGGACCAGTCATTCGAAATGACTTCTCCATGCATTTTATGCATTGGTAAAAGCACTATGATGAAAAGTGTGACATGTTTTCAGGTATCTCCTATACTAATAGAGCCACATGCTCACCGGTTTGCCACATGATGTAGGCCTATGGACTGAACAAGAAACCACCAAAAATTTTAACCAGTCATCGTTCTCACAACACTGAGGACCAGTCATTCGAAATGACTTCTCCATGCATTTTATGCATTGGTAAAAGCACTATGATGAAAAGTGTGATATGTTTTCAGGTATCTCCTATACTAATAGAGCCACATGCTCACCGGTTTGCCACATGATGTAGGCCTATGGACTGAACAAGAAACCACCAAAAATTTTAACCAGTCATCGTTCTCACAACACTGAGGACCAGTCATTCGAAATGACTTCTCCATGCATTTTATGCATTGGTAAAAGCACTATGATGAAAAGTGTGATATGTTTTCAGGTATCTCCTATACTAATAGAGCCACATGCTCACCGGTTTGCCACATGATGTAGGCCTATGGACTGAACAAGAAACCACCAAAAATTTTAACCAGTCATCGTTCTCACAACACTGAGGACCAGTCATTCGAAAT
Source organism: Ranitomeya imitator (assembly GCF_032444005.1). Taxonomy (NCBI): domain Eukaryota; kingdom Metazoa; phylum Chordata; class Amphibia; order Anura; family Dendrobatidae; genus Ranitomeya; species Ranitomeya imitator. The sequence continues at coordinate 25,539 of NW_027194080.1, forward strand.
GACTTCTCCATGCATTTTATGCATTGGTAAAAGCACTATGATGAAAAGTGTGATATGTTTTCAGGTATCTCCTATACTAATAGAGCCACATGCTCACCGGTTTGCCACATGATGTAGGCCTATGGACTGAACAAGAAACCACCAAAAATTTTAACCAGTCATCGTTCTCACAACACTGAGGACCAGTCATTCGAAATGACTTCTCCATGCATTTTATGCATTGGTAAAAGCACTATGATGAAAAGTGTGATATGTTTTCAGGTATCTCCTATACTAATAAAGCCACATGCTCACCGGTTTGCCACATGATGTAGGCCTATGGACTGAACAAGAAACCACCAAAAATTTTAACCAGTCATCGTTCTCACAACACTGAGGACCAGTCATTCGAAATGACTTCTCCATGCATTTTATGCATTGGTAAAAGCACTATGATGAAAAGTGTGATATGTTTTCAGGTATCTCCTATACTAATAGAGCCACATGCTCACCGGTTTGCCACATGATGTAGGCCTATGGACTGAACAAGAAACCACCAAAAATTTTAACCAGTCATCGTTCTCACAACACTGAGGACCAGTCATTCGAAATGACTTCTCCATGCATTTTACGCATTGGTAAAAGCACTATGATGAAAAGTGTGATATGTTTTCAGGTATCTCCTATACTAATAGAGCCACATGCTCACCGGTTTGCCACATGATGTAGGCCTATGGACTGAACAAGAAACCACCAAAAATTTTAACCAGTCATCGTTCTCACAACACTGAGGACCAGTCATTCGAAATGACTTCTCCATGCATTTTATGCATTGGTAAAAGCACTATGATGAAAAGTGTGATATGTTTTCAGGTATCTCCTATACTAATAGAGCCACATGCTCACCGGTTTGCCACATGATGTAGGCCTATGGACTGAACAAGAAACCACCAAAAATTTTAACCAGTCATCGTTCTCACAACACTGAGGACCAGTCATTCGAAATGACTTCTCCATGCATTTTATGCATTGGTAAAAGCACTATGATGAAAAGTGTGATATGTTTTCAGGTATCTCCTATACTAATAGAGCCACATGCTCACCGGTTTGCCACATGATGTAGGCCTATGGACTGAACAAGAAACCACCAAAAATTTTAGCCACTCATCGTTCTCACAACACTGAGGACCAGTCATTCGAAATGACTTCTCCATGCATTTTATGCATTGGTAAAAGCACTATGATGAAAAGTGTGATATGTTTTCAGGTATCTCCTATACTAATAGAGCCACATGCTCACCGGTTTGCCACATGATGTAGGCCTATGGACTGAACAAGAAACCACCAAAAATTTTAACCAGTCATCGTTCTCACAACACTGAGGACCAGTCATTCGAAATGACTTCTCCATGCATTTTATGCATTTGTTAAAAGCACTATGATGAAAAGTGTGATATGTTTTCAGGTATCTCCTATACTAATAGAGCCACATGCTCACCGGTTTGCCACATGATGTAGGCCTATGGACTGAACAAGAAACCACCAAAAATTTTAACCAGTCATCGTTCTCACAACACTGAGGACCAGTCATTCAAAATGACTTCTCCATGCATTTTATGCATTGGTAAAAGCACTATGATGAAAAGTGTGATATGTTTTCAGGTATCTCCTATACTTATAGAGCCACATGCTCACCGGTTTGCCACATGATGTAGGCCTATGGACTGAACAAGAAACCACCAAAAATTTTAACCAGTCATCGTTCTCACAACACTGAGGACCAGTCATTCGAAATGACTTCTCCATGCATTTTATGCATTGGTAAAAGCACTATGATGAAAAGTGTGACATGTTTTCAGGTATCTCCTATACTAATAGAGCCACATGCTCACCGGTTTGCCACATGATGTAGGCCTATGGACTGAACAAGAAACCACCAAAAATTTTAACCAGTCATCGTTCTCACAACACTGAGGACCAGTCATTCGAAATGACTTCTCCATGCATTTTATGCATTGGTAAAAGCACTATGATGAAAAGTGTGATATGTTTTCAGGTATCTCCTATACTAATAGAGCCACATGCTCACCGGTTTGCCACATGATGTAGGCCTATGGACTGAACAAGAAACCACCAAAAATTTTAACCAGTCATCGTTCTCACAACACTGAGGACCAGTCATTCGAAATGACTTCTCCATGCATTTTATGCATTGGTAAAAGCACTATGATGAAAAGTGTGATATGTTTTCAGGTATCTTCTATACTAATAGAGCCACATGCTCACCGGTTTGCCACATGATGTAGGCCTATGGACTGAACAAGAAACCACCAAAAATTTTAACCAGTCATCGTTCTCACAACACTGAGGACCAGTCATTCGAAATGACTTCTCCATGCATTTTATGCATTGGTAAAAGCACTATGATGAAAAGTGTGATATGTTTTCAGGTATCTCCTATACTAATAGAGCCACATGCTCACCGGTTTGCCACATGATGTAGGCCTATGGACTGAACAAGAAACCACCAAAAATTTTAACCTGTCATCGTTCTCACAACACTGAGGACCAGTCATTCGAAATGACTTCTCCATGCATTTTATGCATTGGTAAAAGCACTATGATGAAAAGTGTGATATGTTTTCAGGTATCTCCTATACTAATAGAGCCACATGCTCACCGGTTTGCCACATGATGTAGGCCTATGGACTGAACAAGAAACCACCAAAAATTTTATCCAGTCATCGTTCTCACAACACTGAGGACCAGTCATTCGAAATGACTTCTCCATGCATTTTATGCATTGGTAAAAGCACTATGATGAAAAGTGTGATATGTTTTCAGGTATCTCCTATACTAATAGAGCCACATGCTCACCGGTTTGCCACATGATGTAGGCCTATGGACTGAACAAGAAACCACCAAAAATTTTATCCAGTCATCGTTCTCACAACACTGAGGACCAGTCATTCGAAATGACTTCTCCATGCATTTTATGCATTGGTAAAAGCACTATGATGAAAAGTGTGATATGTTTTCAGGTATCTCCTATACTAATAGAGCCACATGCTCACCGGTTTGCCACATGATGTAGGCCTATGGACTGAACAAGAAACCACCAAAAATTTTAACCAGTCATCGTTCTCACAACACTGAGGACCAGTCATTCGAAATGACTTCTCCATGCATTTTATGCATTGGTAAAAGCACTATGATGAAAAGTGTGATATGTTTTCAGGTATCTCCTATACTAATAGAGCCACATGCTCACCGGTTTGCCACATGATGTAGGCCTATGGACTGAACAAGAAACCACCAAAAATTTTAACCAGTCATCGTTCTCACAACACTGAGGACCAGTCATTCGAAATGACTTCTCCATGCATTTTATGCATTGGTAAAAGCACTATGATGAAAAGTGTGATATGTTTTCAGGTATCTCCTATACTAATAGAGCCACATGCTCACCGGTTTGCCACATGATGTAGGCCTATGGACTGAACAAGAAACCACCAAAAATTTTAACCTGTCATCGTTCTCACAACACTGAGGACCAGTCATTCGAAATGACTTCTCCATGCATTTTATGCATTGGTAAAAGCACTATGATGAAAAGTGTGATATGTTTTCAGGTATCTCCTATACTAATAGAGCCACATGCTCACCGGTTTGCCACATGATGTAGGCCTATGGACTGAACAAGAAACCACCAAAAATTTTATCCAGTCATCGTTCTCACAACACTGAGGACCAGTCATTCGAAATGACTTCTCCATGCATTTTATGCATTGGTAAAAGCACTATGATGAAAAGTGTGATATGTTTTCAGGTATCTCCTATACTAATAGAGCCACATGCTCACCGGTTTGCCACATGATGTAGGCCTATGGACTGAACAAGAAACCACCAAAAATTTTAACCAGTCATCGTTCTCACAACACTGAGGACCAGTCATTCGAAATGACTTCTCCATGCATTTTATGCATTGGTAAAAGCACTATGATGAAAAGTGTGATATGTTTTCAGGTATCTCCTATACTAATAGAGCCACATGCTCACCGGTTTGCCACATGATGTAGGCCTATGGACTGAACAAGAAACCACCAAAAATTTTAACCAGTCATCGTTCTCACAACACTGAGGACCAGTCATTCGAAATGACTTCTCCATGCATTTTATGCATTGGTAAAAGCACTATGATGAAAAGTGTGATATGTTTTCAGGTATCTCCTATACTAATAGAGCCACATGCTCACCGGTTTGCCACATGATGTAGGCCTATGGACTGAACAAGAAACCACCAAAAATTTTAACCAGTCATCGTTCTCACAACACTGAGGACCAGTCATTCGAAATGACTTCTCCATGCATTTTATGCATTGGTAAAAGCACTATGATGAAAAGTGTGATATGTTTTCAGGTATCTCCTATACTAATAGAGCCACATGCTCACCGGTTTGCCACATGATGTAGGCCTATGGACTGAACAAGAAACCACCAAAAATTTTAACCAGTCATCGTTCTCACAACACTGAGGACCAGTCATTCGAAATGACTTCTCCATGCATTTTATGCATTGGTAAAAGCACTATGATGAAAAGTGTGATATGTTTTCAGGTATCTCCTATACTAATAGAGCCACATGCTCACCGGTTTGCCACATGATGTAGGCCTATGGACTGAACAAGAAACCACCAAAAATTTTAACCAGTCATCGTTCTCACAACACTGAGGACCAGTCATTCGAAATGACTTCTCCATGCATTTTATGCATTGGTAAAAGCACTATGATGAAAAGTGTGATATGTTTTCAGGTATCTCCTATACTAATAGAGCCACATGCTCACCGGTTTGCCACATGATGTAGGCCTATGGACTGAACAAGAAACCACCAAAAATTTTAACCTGTCATCGTTCTCACAACACTGAGGACCAGTCATTCGAAATGACTTCTCCATGCATTTTATGCATTGGTAAAAGCACTATGATGAAAAGTGTGATATGTTTTCAGGTATCTCCTATACTAATAGAGCCACATGCTCACCGGTTTGCCACATGATGTAGGCCTATGGACTGAACAAGAAACCACCAAAAATTTTATCCAGTCATCGTTCTCACAACACTGAGGACCAGTCATTCGAAATGACTTCTCCATGCATTTTATGCATTGGTAAAAGCACTATGATGAAAAGTGTGATATGTTTTCAGGTATCTCCTATACTAATAGAGCCACATGCTCACCGGTTTGCCACATGATGTAGGCCTATGGACTGAACAAGAAACCACCAAAAATTTTATCCAGTCATCGTTCTCACAACACTGAGGACCAGTCATTCGAAATGACTTCTCCATGCATTTTATGCATTGGTAAAAGCACTATGATGAAAAGTGTGATATGTTTTCAGGTATCTCCTATACTAATAGAGCCACATGCTCACCGGTTTGCCACATGATGTAGGCCTATGGACTGAACAAGAAACCACCAAAAATTTTAACCAGTCATCGTTCTCACAACACTGAGGACCAGTCATTCGAAATGACTTCTCCATGCATTTTATGCATTGGTAAAAGCACTATGATGAAAAGTGTGATATGTTTTCAGGTATCTCCTATACTAATAGAGCCACATGCTCACCGGTTTGCCACATGATGTAGGCCTATGGACTGAACAAGAAACCACCAAAAATTTTAACCAGTCATCGTTCTCACAACACTGAGGACCAGTCATTCGAAATGACTTCTCCATGCATTTTATGCATTGGTAAAAGCACTATGATGAAAAGTGTGATATGTTTTCAGGTATCTCCTATACTAATAGAGCCACATGCTCACCGGTTTGCCACATGATGTAGGCCTATGGACTGAACAAGAAACCACCAAAAATTTTAACCAGTCATCGTTCTCACAACACTGAGGACCAGTCATTCGAAATGACTTCTCCATGCATTTTATGCATTGGTAAAAGCACTATGATGAAAAGTGTGATATGTTTTCAGGTATCTCCTATACTAATAGAGCCACATGCTCACCGGTTTGCCACATGATGTAGGCCTATGGACTGAACAAGAAACCACCAAAAATTTTAACCAGTCATCGTTCTCACAACACTGAGGACCAGTCATTCGAAATGACTTCTCCATGCATTTTATGCATTGGTAAAAGCACTATGATGAAAAGTGACATGTTTTCAGGTATCTCCTATACTAATAGAGCCACATGCTCACCGGTTTGCCACATGATGTAGGCCTATGGACTGAACAAGAAACCACCAAAAATTTTAACCAGTCATCGTTCTCACAACACTGAGGACCAGTCATTCGAAATGACTTCTCCATGCATTTTATGCATTGGTAAAAGCACTATGATGAAAAGTGTGATATGTTTTCAGGTATCTCCTATACTAATAGAGCCACATGCTCACCGGTTTGCCACATGATGTAGGCCTATGGACTGAACAAGAAACCACCAAAAATTTTAACCAGTCATCGTTCTCACAACACTGAGGACCAGTCATTCGAAATGACTTCTCCATGCATTTTATGCATTGGTAAAAGCACTATGATGAAAAGTGTGATATGTTTTCAGGTATCTCCTATACTAATAGAGCCACATGCTCACCGGTTTGCCACATGATGTAGGCCTATGGACTGAACAAGAAACCACCAAAAATTTTAACCAGTCATCGTTCTCACAACACTGAGGACCAGTCATTCGAAATGACTTCTCCATGCATTTTATGCATTGGTAAAAGCACTATGATGAAAAGTGTGATATGTTTTCAGGTATCTCCTATACTAATAGAGCCACATGCTCACCGGTTTGCCACATGATGTAGGCCTATGGACTGAACAAGAAACCACCAAAAATTTTAACCAGTCATCGTTCTCACAACACTGAGGACCAGTCATTCGAAATGACTTCTCCATGCATTTTATGCATTGGTAAAAGCACTATGATGAAAAGTGTGATATGTTTTCAGGTATCTCCTATACTAATAGAGCCACATGCTCACCGGTTTGCCACATGATGTAGGCCTATGGACTGAACAAGAAACCACCAAAAATTTTAACCAGTCATCGTTCTCACAACACTGAGGACCAGTCATTCGAAATGACTTCTCCATGCATTTTATGCATTGGTAAAAGCACTATGATGAAAAGTGTGATATGTTTTCAGGTATCTCCTATACTAATAGAGCCACATGCTCACCGGTTTGCCACATGATGTAGGCCTATGGACTGAACAAGAAACCACCAAAAATTTTAACCAGTCATCGTTCTCACAACACTGAGGACCAGTCATTCGAAATGACTTCTCCATGCATTTTATGCATTGGTAAAAGCACTATGATGAAAAGTGTGATATGTTTTCAGGTATCTCCTATACTAATAGAGCCACATGCTCACCGGTTTGCCACATGATGTAGGCCTATGGACTGAACAAGAAACCACCAAAAATTTTAACCAGTCATCGTTCTCACAACACTGAGGACCAGTCATTCGAAATGACTTCTCCATGCATTTTATGCATTGGTAAAAGCACTATGATGAAAAGTGTGATATGTTTTCAGGTATCTCCTATACTAATAGAGCCACATGCTCACCGGTTTGCCACATGATGTAGGCCTATGGACTGAACAAGAAACCACCAAAAATTTTAACCAGTCATCGTTCTCACAACACTGAGGACCAGTCATTCGAAATGACTTCTCCATGCATTTTATGCATTGGTAAAAGCACTATGATGAAAAGTGTGATATGTTTTCAGGTATCTCCTATACTAATAGAGCCACATGCTCACCGGTTTGCCACATGATGTAGGCCTATGGACTGAACAAGAAACCACCAAAAATTTTAACCAGTCATCGTTCTCACAACACTGAGGACCAGTCATTCGAAATGACTTCTCCATGCATTTTATGCATTGGTAAAAGCACTATGATGAAAAGTGTGATATGTTTTCAGGTATCTCCTATACTAATAGAGCCACATGCTCACCGGTTTGCCACATGATGTAGGCCTATGGACTGAACAAGAAACCACCAAAAATTTTAACCAGTCATCGTTCTCACAACACTGAGGACCAGTCATTCGAAATGACTTCTCCATGCATTTTATGCATTGGTAAAAGCACTATGATGAAAAGTGTGATATGTTTTCAGGTATCTCCTATACTAATAGAGCCACATGCTCACCGGTTTGCCACATGATGTAGGCCTATGGACTGAACAAGAAACCACCAAAAATTTTAACCAGTCATCGTTCTCACAACACTGAGGACCAGTCATTCGAAATGACTTCTCCATGCATTTTATGCATTGGTAAAAGCACTATGATGAAAAAAAGTGACATGTTTTCAGGTATCTCCTATACTAATAGAGCCACATGCTCACCGGTTTGCCACATGATGTAGGCCTATGGACTGAACAAGAAACCACCAAAAATTTTAACCAGTCATCGTTCTCACAACACTGAGGACCAGTCATTCGAAATGACTTCTCCATGCATTTTATGCATTGGTAAAAGCACTATGATGAAAAGTGTGATATGTTTTCAGGTATCTCCTATACTAATAGAGCCACATGCTCACCGGTTTGCCACATGATGTAGGCCTATGGACTGAACAAGAAACCACCAAAAATTTTAACCAGTCATCGTTCTCACAACACTGAGGACCAGTCATTCGAAATGACTTCTCCATGCATTTTATGCATTGGTAAAAGCACTATGATGAAAAGTGTGATATGTTTTCAGGTATCTCCTATACTAATAGAGCCACATGCTCACCGGTTTGCCACATGATGTAGGCCTATGGACTGAACAAGAAACCACCAAAAATTTTAACCAGTCATCGTTCTCACAACACTGAGGACCAGTCATTCGAAATGACTTCTCCATGCATTTTATGCATTGGTAAAAGCACTATGATGAAAAGTGTGATATGTTTTCAGGTATCTCCTATACTAATAGAGCCACATGCTCACCGGTTTGCCACATGATGTAGGCCTATGGACTGAACAAGAAACCACCAAAAATTTTAACCAGTCATCGTTCTCACAACACTGAGGACCAGTCATTCGAAATGACTTCTCCATGCATTTTATGCATTGGTAAAAGCACTATGATGAAAAGTGTGATATGTTTTCAGGTATCTCCTATACTAATAGAGCCACATGCTCACCGGTTTGCCACATGATGTAGGCCTATGGACTGAACAAGAAACCACCAAAAATTTTAACCAGTCATCGTTCTCACAACACTGAGGACCAGTCATTCGAAATGACTTCTCCATGCATTTTATGCATTGGTAAAAGCACTATGATGAAAAGTGTGATATGTTTTCAGGTATCTCCTATACTAATAGAGCCACATGCTCACCGGTTTGCCACATGATGTAGGCCTATGGACTGAACAAGAAACCACCAAAAATTTTAACCAGTCATCGTTCTCACAACACTGAGGACCAGTCATTCGAAATGACTTCTCCATGCATTTTATGCATTGGTAAAAGCACTATGATGAAAAGTGTGATATGTTTTCAGGTATCTCCTATACTAATAGAGCCACATGCTCACCGGTTTGCCACATGATGTAGGCCTATGGACTGAACAAGAAACCACCAAAAATTTTAACCAGTCATCGTTCTCACAACACTGAGGACCAGTCATTCGAAATGACTTCTCCATGCATTTTATGCATTGGTAAAAGCACTATGATGAAAAGTGTGATATGTTTTCAGGTATCTCCTATACTAATAGAGCCACATGCTCACCGGTTTGCCACATGATGTAGGCCTATGGACTGAACAAGAAACCACCAAAAATTTTAACCAGTCATCGTTCTCACAACACTGAGGACCAGTCATTCGAAATGACTTCTCCATGCATTTTATGCATTGGTAAAAGCACTATGATGAAAAGTGTGATATGTTTTCAGGTATCTCCTATACTAATAGAGCCACATGCTCACCGGTTTGCCACATGATGTAGGCCTATGGACTGAACAAGAAACCACCAAAAATTTTAACCAGTCATCGTTCTCACAACACTGAGGACCAGTCATTCGAAATGACTTCTCCATGCATTTTATGCATTGGTAAAAGCACTATGATGAAAAGTGTGATATGTTTTCAGGTATCTCCTATACTAATAGAGCCACATGCTCACCGGTTTGCCACATGATGTAGGCCTATGGACTGAACAAGAAACCACCAAAAATTTTAACCAGTCATCGTTCTCACAACACTGAGGACCAGTCATTCGAAATGACTTCTCCATGCATTTTATGCATTGGTAAAAGCACTATGATGAAAAGTGTGATATGTTTTCAGGTATCTCCTATACTAATAGAGCCACATGCTCACCGGTTTGCCACATGATGTAGGCCTATGGACTGAACAAGAAACCACCAAAAATTTTAACCAGTCATCGTTCTCACAACACTGAGGACCAGTCATTCGAAATGACTTCTCCATGCATTTTATGCATTGGTAAAAGCACTATGATGAAAAGTGTGATATGTTTTCAGGTATCTCCTATACTAATAGAGCCACATGCTCACCGGTTTGCCACATGATGTAGGCCTATGGACTGAACAAGAAACCAGCAAAAATTTTAACCAGTCATCGTTCTCACAACACTGAGGACCAGTCATTCGAAATGACTTCTCCATGCATTTTATGCATTGGTAAAAGCACTATGATGAAAAGTGTGATATGTTTTCAGGTATCTCCTATACTAATAGAGCCACATGCTCACCGGTTTGCCACATGATGTAGGCCTATGGACTGAACAAGAAACCACCAAAAATTTTAACCAGTCATCGTTCTCACAACACTGAGGACCAGTCATTCGAAATGACTTCTCCATGCATTTTATGCATTGGTAAAAGCACTATGATGAAAAGTGTGATATGTTTTCAGGTATCTCCTATACTAATAGAGCCACATGCTCACCGGTTTGCCACATGATGTAGGCCTATGGACTGAACAAGAAACCACCAAAAATTTTAACCAGTCATCGTTCTCACAACACTGAGGACCAGTCATTCGAAATGACTTCTCCATGCATTTTATGCATTGGTAAAAGCACTATGATGAAAAGTGTGATATGTTTTCAGGTATCTCCTATACTAATAGAGCCACATGCTCACCGGTTTGCCACATGATGTAGGCCTATGGACTGAACAAGAAACCACCAAAAATTTTAACCAGTCATCGTTCTCACAACACTGAGGACCAGTCATTCGAAATGACTTCTCCATGCATTTTATGCATTGGTAAAAGCACTATGATGAAAAGTGTGATATGTTTTCAGGTATCTCCTATACTAATAGAGCCACATGCTCACCGGTTTGCCACATGATGTAGGCCTATGGACTGAACAAGAAACCACCAAAAATTTTAACCAGTCATCGTTCTCACAACACTGAGGACCAGTCATTCGAAATGACTTCTCCATGCATTTTATGCATTGGTAAAAGCACTATGATGAAAAGTGTGATATGTTTTCAGGTATCTCCTATACTAATAGAGCCACATGCTCACCGGTTTGCCACATGATGTAGGCCTATGGACTGAACAAGAAACCACCAAAAATTTTAACCAGTCATCGTTCTCACAACACTGAGGACCAGTCATTCGAAATGACTTCTCCATGCATTTTATGCATTGGTAAAAGCACTATGATGAAAAGTGTGATATGTTTTCAGGTATCTCCTATACTAATAGAGCCACATGCTCACCGGTTTGCCACATGATGTAGGCCTATGGACTGAACAAGAAACCACCAAAAATTTTAACCAGTCATCGTTCTCACAACACTGAGGACCAGTCATTCGAAATGACTTCTCCATGCATTTTATGCATTTGTAATAGCACTATGATGAAAAGTGTGATATGTTTTCAGGTATCTCCTTATACTAATAGAGCCACATGCTCACCGGTTTGCCACATGATGTAGGCCTATGGACTGAACAAGAAACCACCAAAAATTTTAACCAGTCATCGTTCTCACAACACTGAGGACCAGTCATTCGAAATGACTTCTCCATGCATTTTATGCATTTGTTAAAAGCACTATGATGAAAAGTGTGATATGTTTTCAGGTATCTCCTATACTAATAGAGCCACATGCTCACCGGTTTGCCACATGATGTAGGCCTATGGACTGAACAAGAAACCACCAAAATTTTAACCAGTCATCGTTCTCACAACACTGAGGACCAGTCATTCGAAATGACTTCTCCATGCATTTTATGCATTGGTAAAAGCACTATGATGAAAAGTGTGATATGTTGTCAGGTATCTCCTATACTAATAGAGCCACATGCTCACCGGTTTGCCACATGATGTAGGCCTATGGACTGAACAAGAAACCACCAAAAATTTTAACCAGTCATCGTTCTCACAACACTGAGGACCAGTCATTCGAAATGACTTCTCCATGCATTTTATGCATTGGTAAAAGCACTATGATGAAAAGTGTGATATGTTTTCAGGTATCTCCTATACTAATAGAGCCACATGCTCACCGGTTTGCCACATGATGTAGGCCTATGGACTGAACAAGAAACCACCAAAAATTTTAACCAGTCATCGTTCTCACAACACTGAGGACCAGTCATTCGAAATGACTTCTCCATGCATTTTATGCATTGGTAAAAGCACTATGATGAAAAGTGTGATATGTTTTCAGGTATCTCCTATACTAATAGAGCCACATGCTCACCGGTTTGCCACATGATGTAGGCCTATGGACTGAACAAGAAACCACCAAAAATTTTAACCAGTCATCGTTCTCACAACACTGAGGACCAGTCATTCGAAATGACTTCTCCATGCATTTTATGCATTGGTAAAAGCACTATGATGAAAAGTGTGATATGTTTTCAGGTATCTCCTATACTTATAGAGCCACATGCTCACCGGTTTGCCACATGATGTAGGCCTATGGACTGAACAAGAAACCACCAAAAATTTTAACCAGTCATCGTTCTCACAACACTGAGGACCAGTCATTCGAAATGACTTCTCCATGCATTTTATGCATTGGTAAAAGCACTATGATGAAAAGTGTGATATGTTTTCAGGTATCTCCTATACTAATAGAGCCACATGCTCACCGGTTTGCCACATGATGTAGGCCTATGGACTGAACAAGAAACCACCAAAAATTTTAACCAGTCATCGTTCTCACAACACTGAGGACCAGTCATTCGAAATGACTTCTCCATGCATTTTACGCATTGGTAAAAGCACTATGATGAAAAGTGTGATATGTTTTCAGGTATCTCCTATACTAATAGAGCCACATGCTCACCGGTTTGCCACATGATGTAGGCCTATGGACTGAACAAGAAACCACCAAAAATTTTAACCAGTCATCGTTCTCACAACACTGAGGACCAGTCATTCGAAATGACTTCTCCATGCATTTTATGCATTGGTAAAAGCACTATGATGAAAAGTGTGATATGTTTTCAGGTATCTCCTATACTAATAGAGCCACATGCTCACCGGTTTGCCACATGATGTAGGCCTATGGACTGAACAAGAAACCACCAAAAATTTTAACCAGTCATCGTTCTCACAACACTGAGGACCAGTCATTCGAAATGACTTCTCCATGCATTTTATGCATTGGTAAAAGCACTATGATGAAAAGTGTGATATGTTTTCAGGTATCTCCTATACTAATAGAGCCACATGCTCACCGGTTTGCCACATGATGTAGGCCTATGGACTGAACAAGAAACCACCAAAAATTTTAACCAGTCATCGTTCTCACAACACTGAGGACCAGTCATTCGAAATGACTTCTCCATGCATTTTATGCATTGGTAAAAGCACTATGATGAAAAGTGTGATATGTTTTCAGGTATCTCCTATACTAATAGAGCCACATGCTCACCGGTTTGCCACATGATGTAGGCCTATGGACTGAACAAGAAACCACCAAAAATTTTAACCAGTCATCGTTCTCACAACACTGAGGACCAGTCATTCGAAATGACTTCTCCATGCATTTTATGCATTGGTAAAAGCACTATGATGAAAAGTGTGATATGTTTTCAGGTATCTCCTTATACTAATAGAGCCACATGCTCACCGGTTTGCCACATGATGTAGGCCTATGGACTGAACAAGAAACCACCAAAAATTTTAACCAGTCATCGTTCTCACAACACTGAGGACCAGTCATTCGAAATGACTTCTCCATGCATTTTATGCATTGGTAAAAGCACTATGATGAAAAGTGTGATATGTTTTCAGGTATCTCCTTATACTAATAGAGCCACATGCTCACCGGTTTGCCACATGATGTAGGCCTATGGACTGAACAAGAAACCACCAAAAATTTTAACCAGTCATCGTTCTCACAACACTGAGGACCAGTCATTCGAAATGACTTCTCCATGCATTTTATGCATTTGTTAAAAGCACTATGATGAAAAGTGTGATATGTTTTCAGGTATCTCCTATACTAATAGAGCCACATGCTCACCGGTTTGCCACATGATGTAGGCCTATGGACTGAACAAGAAACCACCAAAAATTTTAACCAGTCATCGTTCTCACAACACTGAGGACCAGTCATTCGAAATGACTTCTCCATGCATTTTATGCATTGGTAAAAGCACTATGATGAAAAGTGTGATATGTTTTCAGGTATCTCCTATACTAATAGAGCCACATGCTCACCGGTTTGCCACATGATGTAGGCCTATGGACTGAACAAGAAACCACCAAAAATTTTAACCAGTCATCGTTCTCACAACACTGAGGACCAGTCATTCGAAATGACTTCTCCATGCATTTTATGCATTGGTAAAAGCCCTATGATGAAAAGTGTGACATGTTTTCAGGTATCTCCTATACTAATAGAGCCACATGCTCACCGGTTTGCCACATGATGTAGGCCTATGGACTGAACAAGAAACCACCAAAAATTTTAACCAGTCATCGTTCTCACAACACTGAGGACCAGTCATTCGAAATGACTTCTCCATGCATTTTATGCATTGGTAAAAGCACTATGATGAAAAGTGTGATATGTTTTCAGGTATCTCCTATACTAATAGAGCCACATGCTCACCGGTTTGCCACATGATGTAGGCCTATGGACTGAACAAGAAACCACCAAAAATTTTAACCAGTCATCGTTCTCACAACACTGAGGACCAGTCATTCGAAATGACTTCTCCATGCATTTTATGCATTGGTAAAAGCACTATGATGAAAAGTGTGATATGTTTTCAGGTATCTCCTATACTTATAAAGCCAAATGCTCACCGGTTTGCCACATGATGTAGGCCTATGGACTGAACAAGAAACCACCAAAAATTTTAACCAGTCATCGTTCTCACAACACTGAGGACCAGTCATTCGAAATGACTTCTCCATGCATTTTATGCATTGGTAAAAGCACTATGATGAAAAGTGTGATATGTTTTCAGGTATCTCCTATACTAATAGAGCCACATGCTCACCGGTTTGCCACATGATGTAGGCCTATGGACTGAACAAGAAACCACCAAAAATTTTAACCAGTCATCGTTCTCACAACACTGAGGACCAGTCATTCGAAATGACTTCTCCATGCATTTTACGCATTGGTAAAAGCACTATGATGAAAAGTGTGATATGTTTTCAGGTATCTCCTATACTAATAGAGCCACATGCTCACCGGTTTGCCACATGATGTAGGCCTATGGACTGAACAAGAAACCACCAAAAATTTTAACCAGTCATCGTTCTCACAACACTGAGGACCAGTCATTCGAAATGACTTCTCCATGCATTTTATGCATTGGTAAAAGCACTATGATGAAAAGTGTGATATGTTTTCAGGTATCTCCTATACTAATAGAGCCACATGCTCACCGGTTTGCCACATGATGTAGGCCTATGGACTGAACAAGAAACCACCAAAAATTTTAACAAGTCATCGTTCTCACAACACTGAGGACCAGTCATTCGAAATGACTTCTCCATGCATTTTATGCATTGGTAAAAGCACTATGATGAAAAGTGTGATATGTTTTCAGGTATCTCCTATACTAATAGAGCCACATGCTCACCGGTTTGCCACATGATGTAGGCCTATGGACTGAACAAGAAACCACCAAAAATTTTAACCAGTCATCGTTCTCACAACACTGAGGACCAGTCATTCGAAATGACTTCTCCATGCATTTTATGCATTGGTAAAAGCACTATGATGAAAAGTGTGATATGTTTTCAGGTATCTCCTATACTAATAGAGCCACATGCTCACCGGTTTGCCACATGATGTAGGCCTATGGACTGAACAAGAAACCACCAAAAATTTTAACCAGTCATCGTTCTCACAACACTGAGGACCAGTCATTCGAAATGACTTCTCCATGCATTTTATGCATTTGTTAAAAGCACTATGATGAAAAGTGTGATATGTTTTCAGGTATCTCCTATACTAATAGAGCCACATGCTCACCGGTTTGCCACATGATGTAGGCCTATGGACTGAACAAGAAACCACCAAAATTTTAACCAGTCATCATTCTCACAACACTGAGGACCAGTCATTCAAAATGACTTCTCCATGCATTTTATGCATTGGTAAAAGCACTATGATGAAAAGTGTGATATGTTTTCAGGTATCTCCTATACTAATAGAGCCACATGCTCACCGGTTTGCCACATGATGTAGGCCTATGGACTGAACAAGAAACCACCAAAAATTTTAACCAGTCATCCTTCTCACAACACTGAGGACCAGTCATTCGAAATGACTTCTCCATGCATTTTATGCATTGGTAAAAGCACTATGATGAAAAGTGTGACATGTTTTCAGGTATCTCCTATACTAATAGAGCCACATGCTCACCGGTTTGCCACATGATGTAGGCCTATGGACTGAACAAGAAACCACCAAAAATTTTAACCAGTCATCGTTCTCACAACACTGAGGACCAGTCATTCGAAATGACTTCTCCATGCATTTTATGCATTGGTAAAAGCACTATGATGAAAAGTGTGATATGTTTTCAGGTATCTCCTATACTAATAGAGCCACATGCTCACCGGTTTGCCACATGATGTAGGCCTATGGACTGAACAAGAAACCACCAAAAATTTTAACCAGTCATCGTTCTCACAACACTGAGGACCAGTCATTCGAAATGACTTCTCCATGCATTTTATGCATTGGTAAAAGCACTATGATGAAAAGTGTGATATGTTTTCAGGTATCTCCTATACTAATAGAGCCACATGCTCACCGGTTTGCCACATGATGTAGGCCTATGGACTGAACAAGAAACCACCAAAAATTTTAACCAGTCATCGTTCTCACAACACTGAGGACCAGTCATTCGAAATGACTTCTCCATGCATTTTATGCATTGGTAAAAGCACTATGATGAAAAGTGTGATATTTTTTCAAGTATCTCCTATACTAATAGAGCCACATGCTCACCGGTTTGCCACATGATGTAGGCCTATGGACTGAACAAGAAACCACCAAAAATTTTAACCAGTCATCGTTCTCACAACACTGAGGACCAGTCATTCGAAATGACTTCTCCATGCATTTTATGCATTGGTAAAAGCACTATGATGAAAAGTGTGATATGTTTTCAGGTATCTCCTATACTAATAGAGCCACATGCTCACCGGTTTGCCACATGATGTAGGCCTATGGACTGAACAAGAAACCACCAAAAATTTTAACCAGTCATCGTTCTCACAACACTGAGGACCAGTCATTCGAAATGACTTCTCCATGCATTTTATGCATTGGTAAAAGCACTATGATGAAAAGTGTGATATGTTTTCAGGTATCTCCTATACTAATAGAGCCACATGCTCACCGGTTTGCCACATGATGTAGGCCTATGGACTGAACAAGAAACCACCAAAAATTTTAACCAGTCATCGTTCTCACAACACTGAGGACCAGTCATTCGAAATGACTTCTCCATGCATTTTATGCATTGGTAAAAGCACTATGATGAAAAGTGTGATATGTTTTCAGGTATCTCCTATACTAATAGAGCCACATGCTCACCGGTTTGCCACATGATGTAGGCCTATGGACTGAACAAGAAACCACCAAAAATTTTATCCAGTCATCGTTCTCACAACACTGAGGACCAGTCATTCGAAATGACTTCTCCATGCATTTTATGCATTGGTAAAAGCACTATGATGAAAAGTGTGATATGTTTTCAGGTATCTCCTATACTAATAGAGCCACATGCTCACCGGTTTGCCACATGATGTAGGCCTATGGACTGAACAAGAAACCACCAAAAATTTTAACCAGTCATCGTTCTCACAACACTGAGGACCAGTCATTCGAAATGACTTCTCCATGCATTTTATGCATTGGTAAAAGCACTATGATGAAAAGTGTGATATGTTTTCAGGTATCTCCTATACTAATAGAGCCACATGCTCACCGGTTTGCCACATGATGTAGGCCTATGGACTGAACAAGAAATTACCAAAAATTTTAACTAGTCATCGTTCTCACAACACTGAGGACCAGTCATTCGAAATGACTTCTCCATGCACTTTATGCATTTGTTAAAAGCACTATGATGAAAAGTGTGATATGTTTTCAGGTATCTCCTATACTAATAGAGCCACATGCTCACCGGTTTGCCACATGATGTAGGCCTATGGACTGAACAAGAAACCACCAAAAATTTTAACCAGTCATCGTTCTCACAACACTGAGGACCAGTCATTCGAAATGACTTCTCCATGCATTTTATGCATTGGTAAAAGCACTATGATGAAAAGTGTGACATGTTTTCAGATATCTCCTATACTAATAGAGCCACATGCTCACCGGTTTGCCACATGATGTAGGCCTATGGACTGAACAAGAAACCACCAAAAATTTTAACCAGTCATCGTTCTCACAACACTGAGGACCAGTCATTCGAAATGACTTCTCCATGCATTTTATGCATTGGTAAAAGCACTATGATGAAAAGTGTGATATGTTTTCAGGTATCTCCTATACTAATAGAGCCACATGCTCACCGGTTTGCCACATGATGTAGGCCTATGGACTGAACAAGAAACCACCAAAAATTTTAACCAGTCATCGTTCTCACAACACTGAGGACCAGTCATTCGAAATGACTTCTCCATGCATTTTATGCATTGGTAAAAGCACTATGATGAAAAGTGTGATATGTTTTCAGGTATCTCCTATACTAATAGAGCCACATGCTCACCGGTTTGCCACATGATGTAGGCCTATGGACTGAACAAGAAACCACCAAAAATTTTAACCAGTCATCGTTCTCACAACACTGAGGACCAGTCATTCGAAATGACTTCTCCATGCATTTTATGCATTGGTAAAAGCACTATGATGAAAAGTGTGATATGTTTTCAGGTATCTCCTATACTAATAGAGCCACATGCTCACCGGTTTGCCACATGATGTAGGCCTATGGACTGAACAAGAAACCACCAAAAATTTTAACCAGTCATCGTTCTCACAACACTGAGGACCAGTCATTCGAAATGACTTCTCCATGCATTTTATGCATTGGTAAAAGCACTATGATGAAAAGTGTGATATGTTTTCAGGTATCTCCTATACTAATAGAGCCACATGCTCACCGGTTTGCCACATGATGTAGGCCTATGGACTGAACAAGAAACCACCAAAAATTTTAACCAGTCATCGTTCTCACAACACTGAGGACCAGTCATTCGAAATGACTTCTCCATGCATTTTATGCATTGGTAAAAGCACTATGATGAAAAGTGTGATATGTTTTCAGGTATCTCCTATACTAATAGAGCCACATGCTCACCGGTTTGCCACATGATGTAGGCCTATGGACTGAACAAGAAACCACCAAAAATTTTAACCAGTCATCGTTCTCACAACACTGAGGACCAGTCATTCGAAATGACTTCTCCATGCATTTTATGCATTGGTAAAAGCACTGTGATGAAAAGTGTGATATGTTTTCAGGTATCTCCTATACTAATAGAGCCACATGCTCACCGGTTTGCCACATGATGTAGGCCTATGGACTGAACAAGAAACCACCAAAAATTTTAACCAGTCATCGTTCTCACAACACTGAGGACCAGTCATTCGAAATGACTTCTCCATGCATTTTATGCGTTGGTAAAAGCACTATGATGAAAAGTGTGATATGTTTTCAGGTATCTCCTATACTAATAGAGCCACATGCTCACCGGTTTGCCACATGATGTAGGCCTATGGACTGAACAAGAAACCACCAAAAATTTTATCCAGTCATCGTTCTCACAACACTGAGGACCAGTCATTCGAAATGACTTCTCCATGCATTTTATGCATTGGTAAAAGCACTATGATGAAAAGTGTGATATGTTTTCAGGTATCTCCTATACTAATAGAGCCACATGCTCACCGGTTTGCCACATGATGTAGGCCTATGGACTGAACAAGAAACCACCAAAAATTTTAACCAGTCATCGTTCTCACAACACTGAGGACCAGTCATTCGAAATGACTTCTCCATGCATTTTATGCATTGGTAAAAGCACTATGATGAAAAGTGTGATATGTTTTCAGGTATCTCCTATACTAATAGAGCCACATGCTCACCGGTTTGCCACATGATGTAGGCCTATGGACTGAACAAGAAACCACCAAAAATTTTAACCAGTCATCGTTCTCACAACACTGAGGACCAGTCATTCGAAATGACTTCTCCATGCATTTTATGCATTGGTAAAAGCACTATGATGAAAAGTGTGATATGTTTTCAGGTATCTCCTATACTAATAGAGCCACATGCTCACCGGTTTGCCACATGATGTAGGCCTATGGACTGAACAAGAAACCACCAAAAATTTTATCCAGTCATCGTTCTCACAACACTGAGGACCAGTCATTCGAAATGACTTCTCCATGCATTTTATGCATTGGTAAAAGCACTATGATGAAAAGTGTGATATGTTTTCAGGTATCTCCTATACTAATAGAGCCTCATGCTCACCGGTTTGCCACATGATGTAGGCCTATGGACTGAACAAGAAACCACCAAAAATTTTAACCAGTCATCGTTCTCACAACACTGAGGACCAGTCATTCGAAATGACTTCTCCATGCATTTTATGCATTGGTAAAAGCACTATGATGAAAAGTGTGACATGTTTTCAGATATCGCCTATACTAATAGAGCCACATGCTCACCGGTTTGCCACATGATGTAGGCCTATGGACTGAACAAGAAACCACCAAAAATTTTAACCAGTCATCGTTCTCACAACACTGAGGACCAGTCATTCGAAATGACTTCTCCATGCATTTTATGCATTGGTAAAAGCACTATGATGAAAAGTGTGATATGTTTTCAGGTATCTCCTATACTAATAGAGCCACATGCTCACCGGTTTGCCACATGATGTAGGCCTATGGACTGAACAAGAAACCACCAAAAATTTTAACCAGTCATCGTTCTCACAACACTGAGGACCAGTCATTCGAAATGACTTCTCCATGCATTTTATGCATTGGTAAAAGCACTATGATGAAAAGTGTGATATGTTTTCAGGTATCTCCTATACTAATAGAGCCACATGCTCACCGGTTTGCCACATGATGTAGGCCTATGGACTGAACAAGAAACCACCAAAAATTTTAACCAGTCATCGTTCTCACAACACTGAGGACCAGTCATTCGAAATGACTTCTCCATGCATTTTATGCATTGGTAAAAGCACTATGATGAAAAGTGTGATATGTTTTCAGGTATCTCCTATACTAATAGAGCCACATGCTCACCGGTTTGCCACATGATGTAGGCCTATGGACTGAACAAGAAACCACCAAAAATTTTAACCAGTCATCGTTCTCACAACTCTGAGGACCAGTCATTCGAAATGACTTCTCCATGCATTTTATGCATTGGTAAAAGCACTATGATGAAAAGTGTGATATGTTTTCAGGTATCTCCTATACTAATAGAGCCACATGCTCACCGGTTTGCCACATGATGTAGGCCTATGGACTGAACAAGAAACCACCAAAAATTTTAACCAGTCATCGTTCTCACAACACTGAGGACCAGTCATTCGAAATGACTTCTCCATGCATTTTATGCATTGGTAAAAGCACTATGATGAAAAGTGTGATATGTTTTCAGGTATCTCCTATACTAATAGAGCCACATGCTCACCGGTTTGCCACATGATGTAGGCCTATGGACTGAACAAGAAACCACCAAAAATTTTAACCAGTCATCGTTCTCACAACACTGAGGACCAGTCATTCGAAATGACTTCTCCATGCATTTTATGCATTGGTAAAAGCACTATGATGAAAAGTGTGATATGTTTTCAGGTATCTCCTATACTAATAGAGCCACATGCTCACCGGTTTGCCACATGATGTAGGCCTATGGACTGAACAAGAAACCACCAAAAATTTTAACCAGTCATCGTTCTCACAACACTGAGGACCAGTCATTCGAAATGACTTCTCCATGCATTTTATGCATTGGTAAAAGCACTATGATGAAAAGTGTGATATGTTTTCAGGTATCTCCTATACTAATAGAGCCACATGCTCACCGGTTTGCCACATGATGTAGGCCTATGGACTGAACAAGAAACCACCAAAAATTTTAACCAGTCATCGTTCTCACAACACTGAGGACCAGTCATTCGAAATGACTTCTCCATGCATTTTATGCATTGGTAAAAGCACTATGATGAAAAGTGTGATATGTTTTCAGGTATCTCCTATACTAATAGAGCCACATGCTCACCGGTTTGCCACATGATGTAGGCCTATGGACTGAACAAGAAACCACCAAAAATTTTATCCAGTCATCGTTCTCACAACACTGAGGACCAGTCATTCGAAATGACTTCTCCATGCATTTTATGCATTGGTAAAAGCACTATGATGAAAAGTGTGATATGTTTTCAGGTATCTCCTATACTAATAGAGCCTCATGCTCACCGGTTTGCCACATGATGTAGGCCTATGGACTGAACAAGAAACCACCAAAAATTTTAACCAGTCATCGTTCTCACAACACTGAGGACCAGTCATTCGAAATGACTTCTCCATGCATTTTATGCATTGGTAAAAGCACTATGATGAAAAGTGTGACATGTTTTCAGATATCGCCTATACTAATAGAGCCACATGCTCACCGGTTTGCCACATGATGTAGGCCTATGGACTGAACAAGAAACCACCAAAAATTTTAACCAGTCATCGTTCTCACAACACTGAGGACCAGTCATTCGAAATGACTTCTCCATGCATTTTATGCATTGGTAAAAGCACTATGATGAAAAGTGTGATATGTTTTCAGGTATCTCCTATACTAATAGAGCCACATGCTCACCGGTTTGCCACATGATGTAGGCCTATGGACTGAACAAGAAACCACCAAAAATTTTAACCAGTCATCGTTCTCACAACACTGAGGACCAGTCATTCGAAATGACTTCTCCATGCATTTTATGCATTGGTAAAAGCACTATGATGAAAAGTGTGATATGTTTTCAGGTATCTCCTATACTAATAGAGCCACATGCTCACCGGTTTGCCACATGATGTAGGCCTATGGACTGAACAAGAAACCACCAAAAATTTTAACCAGTCATCGTTCTCACAACACTGAGGACCAGTCATTCGAAATGACTTCTCCATGCATTTTATGCATTGGTAAAAGCACTATGATGAAAAGTGTGATATGTTTTCAGGTATCTCCTATACTAATAGAGCCACATGCTCACCGGTTTGCCACATGATGTAGGCCTATGGACTGAACAAGAAACCACCAAAAATTTTAACCAGTCATCGTTCTCACAACTCTGAGGACCAGTCATTCGAAATGACTTCTCCATGCATTTTATGCATTGGTAAAAGCACTATGATGAAAAGTGTGATATGTTTTCAGGTATCTCCTATACTAATAGAGCCACATGCTCACCGGTTTGCCACATGATGTAGGCCTATGGACTGAACAAGAAACCACCAAAAATTTTAACCAGTCATCGTTCTCACAACACTGAGGACCAGTCATTCGAAATGACTTCTCCATGCATTTTATGCATTGGTAAAAGCACTATGATGAAAAGTGTGATATGTTTTCAGGTATCTCCTATACTAATAGAGCCACATGCTCACCGGTTTGCCACATGATGTAGGCCTATGGACTGAACAAGAAACCACCAAAAATTTTAACCAGTCATCGTTCTCACAACACTGAGGACCAGTCATTCGAAATGACTTCTCCATGCATTTTATGCATTGGTAAAAGCACTATGATGAAAAGTGTGATATGTTTTCAGGTATCTCCTATACTAATAGAGCCACATGCTCACCGGTTTGCCACATGATGTAGGCCTATGGACTGAACAAGAAACCACCAAAAATTTTAACCAGTCATCGTTCTCACAACACTGAGGACCAGTCATTCGAAATGACTTCTCCATGCATTTTATGCATTGGTAAAAGCACTATGATGAAAAGTGTGATATGTTTTCAGGTATCTCCTATACTAATAGAGCCACATGCTCACCGGTTTGCCACATGATGTAGGCCTATGGACTGAACAAGAAACCACCAAAAATTTTATCCAGTCATCGTTCTCACAACACTGAGGACCAGTCATTCGAAATGACTTCTCCATGCATTTTATGCATTGGTAAAAGCACTATGATGAAAAGTGTGATATGTTTTCAGGTATCTCCTATACTAATAGAGCCACATGCTCACCGGTTTGCCACATGATGTAGGCCTATGGACTGAACAAGAAACCTCCAAAAATTTTAACCAGTCATCGTTCTCACAACACTGAGGACCAGTCATTCGAAATGACTTCTCCATGCATTTTATGCATTGGTAAAAGCACTATGATGAAAAGTGTGATATGTTTTCAGGTATCTCCTATACTAATAGAGCCACATGCTCACCGGTTTGCCACATGATGTAGGCCTATGGACTGAACAAGAAATTACCAAAAATTTTAACTAGTCATCGTTCTCACAACACTGAGGACCAGTCATTCGAAATGACTTCTCCATGCACTTTATGCATTTGTTAAAAGCACTATGATGAAAAGTGTGATATGTTTTCAGGTATCTACTATACTAATAGAGCCACATGCTCACCGGTTTGCCACATGATGTAGGCCTATGGACTGAACAAGAAACCACCAAAAATTTTAACCAGTCATCGTTCTCACAACACTGAGGACCAGTCATTCGAAATGACTTCTCCATGCATTTTACGCATTGGTAAAAGCACTATGATGAAAAGTGTGATATGTTTTCAGGTATCTCCTATACTAATAGAGCCACATGCTCACCGGTTTGCCACATGATGTAGGCCTATGGACTGAACAAGAAACCACCAAAAATTTTAACCAGTCATCGTTCTCACAACACTGAGGACCAGTCATTCGAAATGACTTCTCCATGCATTTTATGCATTGGTAAAAGCACTATGATTAAAAGTGTGATATGTTTTCAGGTATCTCCTATACTAATAGAGCCACATGCTCACCGGTTTGCCACATGATGTAGGCCTATGGACTGAACAAGAAACCACCAAAAATTTTAACAAGTCATCGTTCTCACAACACTGAGGACCAGTCATTCGAAATGACTTCTCCATGCATTTTATGCATTGGTAAAAGCACTATGATGAAAAGTGTGATATGTTTTCAGGTATCTCCTATACTAATAGAGCCACATGCTCACCGGTTTGCCACATGATGTAGGCCTATGGACTGAACAAGAAACCACCAAAAATTTTAACCAGTCATCGTTCTCACAACACTGAGGACCAGTCATTCGAAATGACTTCTCCATGCATTTTATGCATTGGTAAAAGCACTATGATGAAAAGTGTGATATGTTTTCAGGTATCTCCTATACTAATAGAGCCACATGCTCACCGGTTTGCCACATGATGTAGGCCTATGGACTGAACAAGAAACCACCAAAAATTTTAACCAGTCATCGTTCTCACAACACTGAGGACCAGTCATTCGAAATGACTTCTCCATGCATTTTATGCATTTGTTAAAAGCACTATGATGAAAAGTGTGATATGTTTTCAGGTATCTCCTATACTAATAGAGCCACATGCTCACCGGTTTGCCACATGATGTAGGCCTATGGACTGAACAAGAAACCACCAAAAATTTTAACCAGTCATCATTCTCACAACACTGAGGACCAGTCATTCAAAATGACTTCTCCATGCATTTTATGCATTGGTAAAAGCACTATGATGAAAAGTGTGATATGTTTTCAGGTATCTCCTATACTAATAGAGCCACATGCTCACCGGTTTGCCACATGATGTAGGCCTATGGACTGAACAAGAAACCACCAAAAATTTTAACCAGTCATCCTTCTCACAACACTGAGGACCAGTCATTCGAAATGACTTCTCCATGCATTTTATGCATTGGTAAAAGCACTATGATGAAAAGTGTGACATGTTTTCAGGTATCTCCTATACTAATAGAGCCACATGCTCACCGGTTTGCCACATGATGTAGGCCTATGGACTGAACAAGAAACCACCAAAAATTTTAACCAGTCATCGTTCTCACAACACTGAGGACCAGTCATTCGAAATGACTTCTCCATGCATTTTATGCATTGGTAAAAGCACTATGATGAAAAGTGTGATATGTTTTCAGGTATCTCCTATACTAATAGAGCCACATGCTCACCGGTTTGCCACATGATGTAGGCCTATGGACTGAACAAGAAACCACCAAAAATTTTAACCAGTCATCGTTCTCACAACACTGAGGACCAGTCATTCGAAATGACTTCTCCATGCATTTTATGCATTGGTAAAAGCACTATGATGAAAAGTGTGATATGTTTTCAAGTATCTCCTATACTAATAGAGCCACATGCTCACCGGTTTGCCACATGATGTAGGCCTATGGACTGAACAAGAAACCACCAAAAATTTTAACCAGTCATCGTTCTCACAACACTGAGGACCAGTCATTCGAAATGACTTCTCCATGCATTTTATGCATTGGTAAAAGCACTATGATGAAAAGTGTGATATGTTTTCAGGTATCTCCTATACTAATAGAGCCACATGCTCACCGGTTTGCCACATGATGTAGGCCTATGGACTGAACAAGAAACCACCAAAAATTTTAACCAGTCATCGTTCTCACAACACTGAGGACCAGTCATTCGAAATGACTTCTCCATGCATTTTATGCATTGGTAAAAGCACTATGATGAAAAGTGTGATATGTTTTCAGGTATCTCCTATACTAATAGAGCCACATGCTCACCGGTTTGCCACATGATGTAGGCCTATGGACTGAACAAGAAACCACCAAAAATTTTAACCAGTCATCGTTCTCACAACACTGAGGACCAGTCATTCGAAATGACTTCTCCATGCATTTTATGCATTGGTAAAAGCACTAAAAGCACTATGATGAAAAGTGTGATATGTTTTCAGGTATCTCCTATACTAATAGAGCCACATGCTCACCGGTTTGCCACATGATGTAGGCCTATGGACTGAACAAGAAACCACCAAAAATTTTAACCAGTCATCGTTCTCACAACACTGAGGACCAGTCATTCGAAATGACTTCTCCATGCATTTTATGCATTGGTAAAAGCACTATGATGAAATGTGTGATATGTTTTCAGGTATCTCCTATACTAATAGAGCCACATGCTCACCGGTTTGCCACATGATGTAGGCCTATGGACTGAACAAGAAACCACCAAAACTTTTAACCAGTCATCGTTCTCACAACACTGAGGACCAGTCATTCGAAATGACTTCTCCATGCATTTTATGCATTGGTAAAAGCACTATGATGAAAAGTGTGATATGTTTTCAGGTATCTCCTATACTAATAGAGCCACATGCTCACCGGTTTGCCACATGATGTAGGCCTATGGACTGAACAAGAAACCACCAAAAATTTTAACCAGTCATCGTTCTCACAACACTGAGGACCAGTCATTCGAAATGACTTCTCCATGCATTTTATGCATTGGTAAAAGCACTATGATGAAAAGTGTGATATGTTTTCAGGTATCTCCTATACTAATAGAGCCACATGCTCACCGGTTTGCCACATGATGTAGGCCTATGGACTGAACAAGAAACCACCAAAAATTTTAACCAGTCATAGTTCTCACAACACTGAGGACCAGTCATTCGAAATGACTTCTCCATGCATTTTATGCATTGGTAAAAGCACTATGATGAAAAGTGTGATATGTTTTCAGGTATCTCCTATACTAATAGAGCCACATGCTCACCGGTTTGCCACATGATGTAGGCCTATGGACTGAACAAGAAACCACCAAAAATTTTAACCAGTCATCATTCTCACAACACTGAGGACCAGTCATTCGAAATGACTTCTCCATGCATTTTATGCATTGGTAAAAGCACTATGATGAAAAGTGTGATATGTTTTCAGGTATCTCCTATACTAATAGAGCCACATGCTCACCGGTTTGCCACATGATGTAGGCCTATGGACTGAACAAGAAACCACCAAAAATTTTAACCAGTCATCGTTCTCACAACACTGAGGACCAGTCATTCGAAATGACTTCTCCATGCATTTTATGCATTGGTAAAAGCACTATGATGAAAAGTGTGATATGTTTTCAGGTATCTCCTATACTAATAGAGCCACATGCTCACCGGTTTGCCACATGATGTAGGCCTATGGACTGAACAAGAAACCACCAAAAATTTTAACCAGTCATCGTTCTCACAACACTGAGGACCAGTCATTCGAAATGACTTCTCCATGCATTTTATGCATTGGTAAAAGCACTATGATGAAAAGTGTGATGTTTTCAGGTATCTCCTATACTAATAGAGCCACATGCTCACCGGTTTGCCACATGATGTAGGCCTATGGACTGAACAAGAAACCACCAAAACTTTTAACCAGTCATCGTTCTCACAACACTGAGGACCAGTCATTCGAAATGACTTCTCCATGCATTTTATGCATTGGTAAAAGCACTATGATGAAAAGTGTGATATGTTTTCAGGTATCTCCTATACTAATAGAGCCACATGCTCACCGGTTTGCCACATGATGTAGGCCTATGGACTGAACAAGAAACCACCAAAAATTTTAACCAGTCATCGTTCTCACAACACTGAGGACCAGTCATTCGAAATGACTTCTCCATGCATTTTATGCATTGGTAAAAGCACTATGATGAAAAGTGTGATGTTTTCAGGTATCTCCTATACTAATAGAGCCACATGCTCACCGGTTTGCCACATGATGTAGGCCTATGGACTGAACAAGAAACCACCAAAACTTTTAACCAGTCATCGTTCTCACAACAGTGAGGACCAGTCATTCGAAATGACTTCTCCATGCATTTTATGCATTGGTAAAAGCACTATGATGAAAAGTGTGATGTTTTCAGGTATCTCCTATACTAATAGAGCCACATGCTCACCGGTTTGCCACATGATGTAGGCCTATGGACTGAACAAGAAACCACCAAAAATTTTAACCAGTCATCGTTCTCACAACACTGAGGACCAGTCATTCGAAATGACTTCTCCATGCATTTTATGCATTGGTAAAAGCACTATGATGAAAAGTGTGATATGTTTTCAGGTATCTCCTATACTAATAGAGCCACATGCTCACCGGTTTGCCACATGATATAGGCCTATGGACTGAACAAGAAACCACCAAAAATTTTAACCAGTCATCGTTCTCACAACACTGAGGACCAGTCATTCGAAATGACTTCTCCATGCATTTTATGCATTGGTAAAAGCACTATGATGAAAAGTGTGATGTTTTCAGGTATCTCCTATACTAATAGAGCCACATGCTCACCGGTTTGCCACATGATGTAGGCCTATGGACTGAACAAGAAATTACCAAAAATTTTAACCTGTCATCGTTCTTACAACACTGAGGACCAGTCATTCGAAATGACTTCTCCATGCATTTTATGCATTGGTAAAAGCACTATGATGAAAAGTGTGATATGTTTTCAGGTATCTCCTATACTAATAGAGCCACATGCTCACCGGTTTGCCACATGATGTAGGCCTATGGACTGAACAAGAAACCACCAAAACTTTTAACCAGTCATCGTTCTCACAACACTGAGGACCAGTCATTCGAAATGACTTCTCCATGCATTTTATGCATTGGTAAAAGCACTATGATGAAAAGTGTGATATGTTTTCAGGTATCTCCTATACTAATAGAGCCACATGCTCACCGGTTTGCCACATGATGTAGGCCTATGGACTGAACAAGAAACCACCAAAAATTTTAACCAGTCATCGTTCTCACAACACTGAGGACCAGTCATTCGAAATGACTTCTCCATGCATTTTATGCATTGGTAAAAGCACTATGATGAAAAGTGTGATATGTTTTCAGGTATCTCCTATACTAATAGAGCCACATGCTCACCGGTTTGCCACATGATATAGGCCTATGGACTGAACAAGAAACCACCAAAAATTTTAACCAGTCATCGTTCTCACAACACTGAGGACCAGTCATTCGAAATGACTTCTCCATGCATTTTATGCATTGGTAAAAGCACTATGATGAAAAGTGTGATGTTTTCAGGTATCTCCTATACTAATAGAGCCACATGCTCACCGGTTTGCCACATGATGTAGGCCTATGGACTGAACAAGAAACCACCAAAACTTTTAACCAGTCATCGTTCTCACAACAGTGAGGACCAGTCATTCGAAATGACTTCTCCATGCATTTTATGCATTGGTAAAAGCACTATGATGAAAAGTGTGATGTTTTCAGGTATCTCCTATACTAATAGAGCCACATGCTCACCGGTTTGCCACATGATGTAGGCCTATGGACTGAACAAGAAACCACCAAAAATTTTAACCAGTCATCGTTCTCACAACACTGAGGACCAGTCATTCGAAATGACTTCTCCATGCATTTTATGCATTGGTAAAAGCACTATGATGAAAAGTGTGATATGTTTTCAGGTATCTCCTATACTAATAGAGCCACATGCTCACCGGTTTGCCACATGATGTAGGCCTATGGACTGAACAAGAAACCACCAAAAATTTTAACCAGTCATCGTTCTCACAACACTGAGGACCAGTCATTCGAAATGACTTCTCCATGCATTTTATGCATTGGTAAAAGCACTATGATGAAAAGTGTGATATGTTTTCAGGTATCTCCTATACTAATAGAGCCACATGCTCACCGGTTTGCCACATGATGTAGGCCTATGGACTGAACAAGAAACTACCAAAAATTTTAACCAGTCATCGTTCTCACAACACTGAGGACCAGTCATTCGAAATGACTTCTCCATGCATTTTATGCATTGGTAAAAGCACTATGATGAAAAGTGTGATATGTTTTCAGGTATCTCCTATACTAATAGAGCCACATGCTCACCGGTTTGCCACATGATGTAGGCCTATGGACTGAACAAGAAACCACCAAAACTTTTAACCAGTCATCGTTCTCACAACACTGAGGACCAGTCATTCGAAATTACTTCTCCATGCATTTTATGCATTGGTAAAAGCACTATGATGAAAAGTGTGATATGTTTTCAGGTATCTCCTATACTAATAGAGCCACATGCTCACCGGTTTGCCACATGATGTAGGCCTATGGACTGAACAAGAAACCACCAAAAATTTTAACCAGTCATCGTTCTCACAACACTGAGGACCAGTCATTCGAAATGACTTCTCCATGCATTTTATGCATTGGTAAAAGCACTATGATGAAAAGTGTGATATGTTTTCAGGTATCTCCTATACTAATAGAGCCACATGCTCACCGGTTTGCCACATGATGTAGGCCTATGGACTGAACAAGAAACCACCAAAAATTTTAACCAGTCATCGTTCTCACAACACTGAGGACCAGTCATTCGAAATGACTTCTCCATGCATTTTATGCATTGGTAAAAGCACTATGATGAAAAGTGTGATATGTTTTCAGGTATCTCCTATACTAATAGAGCCACATGCTCACCGGTTTGCCACATGATGTAGGCCTATGGACTGAACAAGAAACCACCAAAAATTTTAACCAGTCATCGTTCTCACAACACTGAGGACCAGTCATTCGAAATGACTTCTCCATGCATTTTATGCATTGGTAAAAGCACTATGATGAAAAGTGTGATATGTTTTCAGGTATCTCCTATACTAATAGAGCCACATGCTCACCGGTTTGCCACATGATGTAGGCCTATGGACTGAACAAGAAACCACCAAAAATTTTAACCAGTCATCGTTCTCACAACACTGAGGACCAGTCATTCGAAATGACTTCTCCATGCATTTTATGCATTGGTAAAAGCACTATGATGAAAAGTGTGATATGTTTTCAGGTATCTCCTATACTAATAGAGCCACATGCCCACCGGTTTGCCACATGATGTAGGCCTATGGACTGAACAAGAAACCACCAAAAATTTTAACCAGTCATCGTTCTCACAACACTGAGGACCAGTCATTCGAAATGACTTCTCCATGCATTTTATGCATTGGTAAAAGCACTATGATGAAAAGTGTGATATGTTTTCAGGTATCTCCTATACTAATAGAGCCACATGCTCACCGGTTTGCCACATGATGTAGGCCTATGGACTGAACAAGAAACCACCAAAAATTT
This sequence comes from Ranitomeya imitator, assembly GCF_032444005.1. Taxonomy (NCBI): domain Eukaryota; kingdom Metazoa; phylum Chordata; class Amphibia; order Anura; family Dendrobatidae; genus Ranitomeya; species Ranitomeya imitator. The sequence continues at coordinate 58,199 of NW_027194080.1, forward strand.
TAACCAGTCATCGTTCTCACAACACTGAGGACCAGTCATTCGAAATGACTTCTCCATGCATTTTATGCATTGGTAAAAGCACTATGATGAAAAATGTGATATGTTTTCAGGTATCTCCTATACTAATAGAGCCACATGCTCACCGGTTTGCCACATGATGTAGGCCTATGGACTGAACAAGAAACCACCAAAAATTTTAACCAGTCATCGTTCTCACAACACTGAGGACCAGTCATTCGAAATGACTTCTCCATGCATTTTATGCATTGGTAAAAGCACTATGATGAAAAGTGTGATATGTTTTCAGGTATCTCCTATACTAATAGAGCCACATGCTCACGGGTTTGCCACATGATGTAGGCCTATGGACTGAACAAGAAACCACCAAAAATTTTAACCAGTCATCGTTCTCACAACACTGAGGACCAGTCATTCGAAATGACTTCTCCATGCATTTTATGCATTGGTAAAAGCACTATGATGAAAAGTGTGATATGTTTTCAGGTATCTCCTATACTAATAGAGCCACATGCTCACGGGTTTGCCACATGATGTAGGCCTATGGACTGAACAAGAAACCACCAAAAATTTTAACCAGTCATCGTTCTCACAACACTGAGGACCAGTCATTCGAAATGACTTCTCCATGCATTTTATGCATTGGTAAAAGCACTATGATGAAAAGTGTGATATGTTTTCAGGTATCTCCTATACTAATAGAGCCACATGCTCACGGGTTTGCCACATGATGTAGGCCTATGGACTGAACAAGAAACCACCAAAAATTTTAACCAGTCATCGTTCTCACAACACTGAGGACCAGTCATTCGAAATGACTTCTCCATGCATTTTATGCATTGGTAAAAGCACTATGATGAAAAGTGTGATATGTTTTCAGGTATCTCCTATACTAATAGAGCCACATGCTCACCGGTTTGACACATGATGTAGGCCTATGGACTGAACAAGAAACCACCAAAAATTTTAACCAGTCATCGTTCTCACAACACTGAGGACCAGTCATTCGAAATGACTTCTCCATGCATTTTATGCATTGGTAAAAGCACTATGATGAAAAGTGTGATGTTTTCAGGTATCTCCTATACTAATAGAGCCACATGCTCACCGGTTTGCCACATGATGTAGGCCTATGGACTGAACAAGAAACCACCAAAAATTTTAACCAGTCATCGTTCTCACAACAGTGAGGACCAGTCATTCGAAATGACTTCTCCATGCATTTTATGCATTGGTAAAAGCACTATGATGAAAAGTGTGATGTTTTCAGGTATCTCCTATACTAATAGAGCCACATGCTCACCGGTTTGCCACATGATGTAGGCCTATGGACTGAACAAGAAACCACCAAAAATTTTAACCAGTCATCGTTCTCACAACACTGAGGACCAGTCATTCGAAATGACTTCTCCATGCATTTTATGCATTGGTAAAAGCACTATGATGAAAAGTGTGATATGTTTTCAGGTATCTCCTATACTAATAGAGCTACATGCTCACCGGTTTGCCACATGATGTAGGCCTATGGACTGAACAAGAAACCACCAAAAATTTTAACCAGTCATCGTTCTCACAACACTGAGGACCAGTCATTCGAAATGACTTCTCCATGCATTTTATGCATTGGTAAAAGCACTATGATGAAAAGTGTGATATGTTTTCAGGTATCTCCTATACTAATAGAGCCACATGCTCACCGGTTTGCCACATGATGTAGGCCTATGGACTGAACAAGAAACCACCAAAAATTTTAACCAGTCATCGTTCTCACAACACTGAGTACCAGTCATTCGAAATGACTTCTCCATGCATTTTATGCATTGGTAAAAGCACTATGATGAAAAGTGTGATATGTTTTCAGGTATCTCCTATACTAATAGAGCCACATGCTCACCGGTTTGCCACATGATGTAGGCCTATGGACTGAACAAGAAACCACCAAAAATTTTAACCAGTCATCGTTCTCACAACACTGAGGACCAGTCATTCGAAATGACTTCATGCATTTTATGCATTGGTAAAAGCACTATGATGAAAAGTGTGATATGTTTTCAGGTATCTCCTATACTAATAGAGCCACATGCTCACCGGTTTGCCACATGATGTAGGCCTATGGACTGAACAAGAAACCACCAAAAATTTTAACCAGTCATCGTTCTCACAACACTGAGGACCAGTCATTCGAAATGACTTCTCCATGCATTTTATGCATTGGTAAAAGCACTATGATGAAAAGTGTGATATGTTTTCAGGTATCTCCTATACTAATAGAGCCACATGCTCACCGGTTTGCCACATGATGTAGGCCTATGGACTGAACAAGAAACCACCAAAAATTTTAACCAGTCATCGTTCTCACAACACTGAGGACCAGTCATTCGAAATGACTTCTCCATGCATTTTATGCATTGGTAAAAGCACTATGATGAAAAGTGTGATATGTTTTCAGGTATCTCCTATACTAATAGAGCCACATGCTCACCGGTTTGCCACATGATGTAGGCCTATGGACTGAACAAGAAACCACCAAAAATTTTAACCAGTCATCGTTCTCACAACACTGAGGACCAGTCATTCGAAATGACTTCTCCATGCATTTTATGCATTGGTAAAAGCACTATGATGAAAAGTGTGATATGTTTTCAGGTATCTCCTATACTAATAGAGCCACATGCTCACCGGTTTGCCACATGATGTAGGCCTATGGACTGAACAAGAAACCACCAAAAATTTTAACCAGTCATCGTTCTCACAACACTGAGTACCAGTCATTCGAAATGACTTCTCCATGCATTTTATGCATTGGTAAAAGCACTATGATGAAAAGTGTGATATGTTTTCAGGTATCTCCTATACTAATAGAGCCACATGCTCACCGGTTTGCCACATGATGTAGGCCTATGGACTGAACAAGAAACCACCAAAAATTTTAACCAGTCATCGTTCTCACAACACTGAGGACCAGTCATTCGAAATGACTTCTCCATGCATTTTATGCATTGGTAAAAGCACTATGATGAAAAGTGTGATATGTTTTCAGGTATCTCCTATACTAATAGAGCCACATGCTCACCGGTTTGCCACATGATGTAGGCCTATGGACTGAACAAGAAACCACCAAAAATTTTAACCAGTCATCGTTCTCACAACACTGAGGACCAGTCATTCGAAATGACTTCTCCATGCATTTTATGCATTGGTAAAAGCACTATGATGAAAAGTGTGATATGTTTTCAGGTATCTCCTATACTAATAGAGCCACATGCTCACCGGTTTGCCACATGATGTAGGCCTATGGACTGAACAAGAAACCACCAAAACTTTTAACCAGTCATCGTTCTCACAACACTGAGGACCAGTCATTCGAAATGACTTCTCCATGCATTTTATGCATTGGTAAAAGCACTATGATGAAAAGTGTGATATGTTTTCAGGTATCTCCTATACTAATAGAGCCACATGCTCACCGGTTTGCCACATGATGTAGGCCTATGGACTGAACAAGAAACCACCAAAAATTTTAACCAGTCATCGTTCTCACAACACTGAGGACCAGTCATTCGAAATGACTTCTCCATGCATTTTATGCATTGGTAAAAGCACTATGATGAAAAGTGTGATATGTTTTCAGGTATCTCCTATACTAATAGAGCCACATGCTCACCGGTTTGCCACATGATGTAGGCCTATGGACTGAACAAGAAACCACCAAAAATTTTAACCAGTCATCGTTCTCACAACACTGAGGACCAGTCATTCGAAATGACTTCTCCATGCATTTTATGCATTGGTAAAAGCACTATGATGAAAAGTGTGATATGTTTTCAGGTATCTCCTATACTAATAGAGCCACATGCTCACCGGTTTGCCACATGATGTAGGCCTATGGACTGAACAAGAAACCACCAAAAATTTTAACCAGTCATCGTTCTCACAACACTGAGTACCAGTCATTCGAAATGACTTCTCCATGCATTTTATGCATTGGTAAAAGCACTATGATGAAAAGTGTGATATGTTTTCAGGTATCTCCTATACTAATAGAGCCACATGCTCACCGGTTTGCCACATGATGTAGGCCTATGGACTGAACAAGAAACCACCAAAAATTTTAACCAGTCATCGTTCTCACAACACTGAGGACCAGTCATTCGAAATGACTTCATGCATTTTATGCATTGGTAAAAGCACTATGATGAAAAGTGTGATATGTTTTCAGGTATCTCCTATACTAATAGAGCCACATGCTCACCGGTTTGCCACATGATGTAGGCCTATGGACTGAACAAGAAACCACCAAAAATTTTAACCAGTAATCGTTCTCACAACACTGAGGACCAGTCATTCGAAATGACTTCTCCATGCATTTTATGCATTGGTAAAAGCACTATGATGAAAAGTGTGATATGTTTTCAGGTATCTCCTATACTAATAGAGCCACATGCTCACCGGTTTGCCACATGATGTAGGCCTATGGACTGAACAAGAAACCACCAAAAATTTTAACCAGTCATCGTTCTCACAACACTGAGGACCAGTCATTCGAAATGACTTCTCCATGCATTTTATGCATTGGTAAAAGCACTATGATGAAAAGTGTGATATGTTTTCCGGTATCTCCTATACTAATAGAGCCACATGCTCACCGGTTTGCCACATGATGTAGGCCTATGGACTGAACAAGAAACCACCAAAAATTTTAACCAGTCATCGTTCTCACAACACTGAGGACCAGTCATTCGAAATGACTTCTCCATGCATTTTATGCATTGGTAAAAGCACTATGATGAAAAGTGTGATATGTTTTCAGGTATCTCCTATACTAATAGAGCCACATGCTCACCGGTTTGCCACATGATGTAGGCCTATGGACTGAACAAGAAACCACCAAAAATTTTAACCAGTCATCGTTCTCACAACACTGAGGACCAGTCATTCGAAATGACTTCTCCATGCATTTTATGCATTGGTAAAAGCACTATGATGAAAAGTGTGATATGTTTTCAGGTATCTCCTATACTAATAGAGCCACATGCTCACCGGTTTGCCACATGATGTAGGCCTATGGACTGAACAAGAAACCACCAAAAATTTTAACCAGTCATCGTTCTCACAACACTGAGGACCAGTCATTCGAAATGACTTCTCCATGCATTTTATGCATTGGTAAAAGCACTATGATGAAAAGTGTGATATGTTTTCAGGTATCTCCTATACTAATAGAGCCACATGCTCACGGGTTTGCCACATGATGTAGGCCTATGGACTGAACAAGAAACCACCAAAAATTTTAACCAGTCATCGTTCTCACAACACTGAGGACCAGTCATTCGAAATGACTTCTCCATGCATTTTATGCATTGGTAAAAGCACTATGATGAAAAGTGTGATATGTTTTCAGGTATCTCCTATACTAATAGAGCCACATGCTCACCGGTTTGCCACATGATGTAGGCCTATGGACTGAACAAGAAACCACCAAAAATTTTAACCAGTCATCGTTCTCACAACACTGAGGACCAGTCATTCGAAATGACTTCTCCATGCATTTTATGCATTGGTAAAAGCACTATGATGAAAAGTAACATAGTAACATAGTTAGTAAGGCCGAAAAAAGACATTTGTCCATCCAGTTCAGTCTATATTCCATCATAATAAATACCCAGATCTACGTCCTTCTACAGAACCTAATAGTTGTATGATACAATATTGTTCTGCTCCAGGAAGACATCCAGGCCTCTCTTGAACCCCTCGACTGAGTTCGCCATCACCACCTCCTCAGGCAAGCAATTCCAGATTCTCACTGCCCTAACAGTAAAGAATCCTCTTCTATGTTGGTGGAAAAACCTTCTCTCCTCCAGACGCAAAGAATGCCCCCTTGTGCCCGTCACCTTCCTTGGTATAAACAGATCCTCAGCGAGATATTTGTATTGTCCCCTTATATACTTATACATGGTTATTAGATCGCCCCTCAGTCGTCTTTTTTCTAGACTAAATAATCCTAATTTCGCTAATCTATCTGGGTATTGTAGTTCTCCCATCCCCTTTATTAATTTTGTTGCCCTCCTTTGTACTCTCTCTAGTTCCATTATATCCTTCCTGAGCACCGGTGCCCAAAACTGGACACAGTACTCCATGTGCGGCCTAACTAGGGATTTGTACAGAGGCAGTATAATGCTCTCATCATGTGTATCCAGACCTCTTTTAATGCACCCCATGATCCTGTTTGCCTTGGCAGCTGCTGCCTGGCACTGGCTGCTCCAGGTAAGTTTATCATTAACTAGGATCCCCAAGTCCTTCTCCCTGTCAGATTTACCCAGTGGTTTCCCGTTCAGTGTGTAATGGTGATATTGATTCCCTCTTCCCATGTGTATAACCTTACATTTATCATTGTTAAACCTCATCTGCCACCTTTCAGCCCAAGTTTCCAACTTATCCAGATCCATCTGTAGCAGAATACTATCTTCTCTTGTATTAACTGCTTTACATAGTTTTGTATCATCTGCAAATATCGATATTTTACTGTGTAAACCTTCTACCAGATCATTAATGAATATGTTGAAGAGAACAGGTCCCAATACTGACCCCTGCGGTACCCCACTGGTCACAGCGACCCAGTTAGAGACTATACCATTTATAACCACCCTCTGCTTTCTATCACTAAGCCAGTTACTAACCCATTTACACACATTTTCCCCCAGACCAAGCATTCTCATTTTGTGTACCAACCTCTTGTGCGGCACGGTATCAAACGCTTTGGAAAAATCGAGATATACCACGTCCAATGACTCACCGTGGTCCAGTCTATAGCTTACCTCTTCATAAAAACTGATTAGATTGGTTTGACAGGAGCGATTTCTCATAAACCCATGCTGATATGGAGTTAAACAGTTATTCTCATTGAGATAATCCAGAATAACATCCCTCAGAAACCCTTCAAATATTTTACCAACAATAGAGGTTAGACTTACTGGCCTATAATTTCCAGGTTCACTTTTAGAGCCCTTTTTGAATATTGGCACCACATTTGCTATGCGCCAATCCTGCGGAACAGACCCTGTCTCTATAGAGTCCCTAAAAATAAGAAATAATGGTTTATCTATTACATTACTTAGTTCTCTTAGTACTCGTGGGTGTATGCCATCCGGACCCGGAGATTTATCTATTTTAATCTTATTTAGCCGGTTTCGCACCTCTTCTTGGGTTAGATTGGTGACCCTTAATATAGGGTTTTCATTGTTTCTTGGGATTTCACCTAGCATTTCATTTTCCACCGTGAATACCGTGGAGAAGAAGGTGTTTAATATGTTAGCTTTTTCCTCGTCATCTACAACCATTCTTTCCTCACTATTTTTTAAGGGGCCTACATTTTCAGTTTTTATTCTTTTACTATTGATATAGTTGAAGAACAGTTTGGGATTAGTTTTACTCTCCTTAGCAATGTGCTTCTCTGTTTCCTTTTTGGCAGCTTTAATTAGTTTTTTAGATAAAGTATTTTTCTCCCTATAGTTTTTTAGAGCTTCAATGGTGCCATCCTGCTTTAGTAGGACCAGTCATTCGAAATGACTTCTCCATGCATTTTATGCATTGGTAAAAGCACTATGATGAAAAGTGTGATATGTTTTCAGGTATCTCCTATACTAATAGAGCCACATGCTCACGGGTTTGCCACATGATGTAGGCCTATGGACTGAACAAGAAACCACCAAAAATTTTAACCAGTCATCGTTCTCACAACACTGAGGACCAGTCATTCGAAATGACTTCTCCATGCATTTTATGCATTGGTAAAAGCACTATGATGAAAAGTGTGATATGTTTTCAGGTATCTCCTATACTAATAGAGCCACATGCTCACGGGTTTGCCACATGATGTAGGCCTATGGACTGAACAAGAAACCACCAAAAATTTTAACCAGTCATCGTTCTCACAACACTGAGGACCAGTCATTCGAAATGACTTCTCCATGCATTTTATGCATTGGTAAAAGCACTATGATGAAAAGTGTGATATGTTTTCAGGTATCTCCTATACTAATAGAGCCACATGCTCACCGGTTTGACACATGATGTAGGCCTATGGACTGAACAAGAAACCACCAAAAATTTTAACCAGTCATCGTTCTCACAACACTGAGGACCAGTCATTCGAAATGACTTCTCCATGCATTTTATGCATTGGTAAAAGCACTATGATGAAAAGTGTGATGTTTTCAGGTATCTCCTATACTAATAGAGCCACATGCTCACCGGTTTGCCACATGATGTAGGCCTATGGACTGAACAAGAAACCACCAAAAATTTTAACCAGTCATCGTTCTCACAACACTGAGGACCAGTCATTCGAAATGACTTCTCCATGCATTTTATGCATTGGTAAAAGCACTATGATGAAAAGTGTGATATGTTTTCAGGTATCTCCTATACTAATAGAGCCACATGCTCACGGGTTTGCCACATGATGTAGGCCTATGGACTGAACAAGAAACCACCAAAAATTTTAACCAGTCATCGTTCTCCCAACACTGAGGACCAGTCATTCGAAATGACTTCTCCATGCATTTTATGCATTGGTAAAAGCACTATGATGAAAAGTGTGATATGTTTTCAGGTATCTCCTATACTAATAGAGCCACATGCTCACCGGTTTGACACATGATGTAGGCCTATGGACTGAACAAGAAACCACCAAAAATTTTAACCAGTCATCGTTCTCACAACACTGAGGACCAGTCATTCGAAATGACTTCTCCATGCATTTTATGCATTGGTAAAAGCACTATGATGAAAAGTGTGATGTTTTCAGGTATCTCCTATACTAATAGAGCCACATGCTCACCGGTTTGCCACATGATGTAGGCCTATGGACTGAACAAGAAACCACCAAAAATTTTAACCAGTCATCGTTCTCACAACACTGAGGACCAGTCATTCGAAATGACTTCTCCATGCATTTTATGCATTGGTAAAAGCACTATGATGAAAAGTGTGATATGTTTTCAGGTATCTCCTATACTAATAGAGCCACATGCTCACTGGTTTGCCACATGATGTAGGCCTATGGACTGAACAAGAAACCACCAAAAATTTTAACCAGTCATCGTTCTCACAACACTGAGGACCAGTCATTCGAAATGACTTCTCCATGCATTTTATGCATTGGTAAAAGCACTATGATGAAAAGTGTGATATGTTTTCAGGTATCTCCTATACTAATAGAGCCACATGCTCACCGGTTTGCCACATGATGTAGGCCTATGGACTGAACAAGAAACCACCAAAAATTTTAACCAGTCATCGTTCTCACAACACTGAGGACCAGTCATTCGAAATGACTTCTCCATGCATTTTATGCATTGGTAAAAGCACTATGATGAAAAGTGTGATATGTTTTCAGGTATCTCCTATACTAATAGAGCCACATGCTCACCGGTTTGCCACATGATGTAGGCCTATGGACTGAACAAGAAACCACCAAAAATTTTAACCAGTCATCGTTCTCACAACACTGAGGACCAGTCATTCGAAATGACTTCTCCATGCATTTTATGCATTGGTAAAAGCACTATGATGAAAAGTGTGATATGTTTTCAGGTATCTCCTATACTAATAGATCCACATGCTCACCGGTTTGCCACATGATGTAGGCCTATGGACTGAACAAGAAACCACCAAAAATTTTAACCAGTCATCGTTCTCACAACACTGAGGACCAGTCATTCGAAATGACTTCTCCATGCATTTTATGCATTGGTAAAAGCACTATGATGAAAAGTGTGATATGTTTTCAGGTATCTCCTATACTAATAGAGCCACATGCTCACTGGTTTGCCACATGATGTAGGCCTATGGACTGAACAAGAAACCACCAAAAATTTTAACCAGTCATCGTTCTCACAACACTGAGGACCAGTCATTCGAAATGACTTCTCCATGCATTTTATGCATTGGTAAAAGCACTATGATGAAAAGTGTGATATGTTTTCAGGTATCTCCTATACTAATAGAGCCACATGCTCACCGGTTTGCCACATGATGTAGGCCTATGGACTGAACAAGAAACCACCAAAAATTTTAACCAGTCATCGTTCTCACAACACTGAGGACCAGTCATTCGAAATGACTTCTCCATGCATTTTATGCATTGGTAAAAGCACTATGATGAAAAGTGTGATATGTTTTCAGGTATCTCCTATACTAATAGAGCCACATGCTCACCGGATTGCCACATGATGTAGGCCTATGGACTGAACAAGAAACCACCAAAAATTTTAACCAGTCATCGTTCTCACAACACTGAGGACCAGTCATTCGAAATGACTTCTCCATGCATTTTATGCATTGGTAAAAGCACTATGATGAAAAGTGTGATATGTTTTCAGGTATCTCCTATACTAATAGAGCCACATGCTCACCGGTTTGCCACATGATGTAGGCCTATGGACTGAACAAGAAACCACCAAAAATTTTAACCAGTCATCGTTCTCACAACACTGAGGACCAGTCATTCGAAATGACTTCTCCATGCATTTTATGCATTGGTAAAAGCACTATGATGAAAAGTGTGATATGTTTTCAGGTATCTCCTATACTAATAGATCCACATGCTCACCGGTTTGCCACATGATGTAGGCCTATGGACTGAACAAGAAACCACCAAAAATTTTAACCAGTCATCGTTCTCACAACACTGAGGACCAGTCATTCGAAATGACTTCTCCATGCATTTTATGCATTGGTAAAAGCACTATGATGAAAAGTGTGATATGTTTTCAGGTATCTCCTATACTAATAGAGCCACATGCTCACTGGTTTGCCACATGATGTAGGCCTATGGACTGAACAAGAAACCACCAAAAATTTTAACCAGTCATCGTTCTCACAACACTGAGGACCAGTCATTCGAAATGACTTCTCCATGCATTTTATGCATTGGTAAAAGCACTATGATGAAAAGTGTGATATGTTTTCAGGTATCTCCTATACTAATAGAGCCACATGCTCACCGGTTTGCCACATGATGTAGGCCTATGGACTGAACAAGAAACCACCAAAAATTTTAACCAGTCATCGTTCTCACAACACTGAGGACCAGTCATTCGAAATGACTTCTCCATGCATTTTATGCATTGGTAAAAGCACTATGATGAAAAGTGTGATATGTTTTCAGGTATCTCCTATACTAATAGAGCCACATGCTCACCGGTTTGCCACATGATGTAGGCCTATGGACTGAACAAGAAACCACCAAAAATTTTAACCAGTCATCGTTCTCACAACACTGAGGACCAGTCATTCGAAATGACTTCTCCATGCATTTTATGCATTGGTAAAAGCACTATGATGAAAAGTGTGATATGTTTTCAGGTATCTCCTATACTAATAGATCCACATGCTCAACGGTTTGCCACATGATGTAGGCCTATGGACTGAACAAGAAACCACCAAAAATTTTAACCAGTCATCGTTCTCACAACACTGAGGACCAGTCATTCGAAATGACTTCTCCATGCATTTTATGCATTGGTAAAAGCACTATGATGAAAAGTGTGGTATGTTTTCAGGTATCTCCTATACTAATAGAGCCACATGCTCACCGGTTTGCCACATGATGTAGGCCTATGGACTGAACAAGAAACCACCAAAAATTTTAACCAGTCATCGTTCTCACAACACTGAGGACCAGTCATTCGAAATGACTTCTCCATGCATTTTATGCATTGGTAAAAGCACTATGATGAAAAGTGTGATATGTTTTCAGGTATCTCCTATACTAATAGAGCCACATGCTCACCGGTTTGCCACATGATGTAGGCCTATGGACTGAACAAGAAACCACCAAAAATTTTAACCAGTCATCGTTCTCACAACACTGAGGACCAGTCATTCGAAATGACTTCTCCATGCATTTTATGCATTGGTAAAAGCACTATGATGAAAAGTGTGATATGTTTTCAGGTATCTCCTATACTAATAGAGCCACATGCTCACCGGTTTGCCACATGATGTAGGCCTATGGACTGAACAAGAAACCACCAAAAATTTTAACCAGTCATCGTTCTCACAACACTGAGGACCAGTCATTCGAAATGACTTCTCCATGCATTTTATGCATTGGTAAAAGCACTATGATGAAAAGTGTGATATGTTTTCAGGTATCTCCTATACTAATAGAGCCACATGCTCACCGGTTTGCCACATGATGTAGGCCTATGGACTGAACAAGAAACCACCAAAAATTTTAACCAGTCATCGTTCTCACAACACTGAGGACCAGTCATTCGAAATGACTTCTCCATGCATTTTATGCATTGGTAAAAGCACTATGATGAAAAGTGTGATATGTTTTCAGGTATCTCCTATACTAATAGATCCACATGCTCACCGGTTTGCCACATGATGTAGGCCTATGGACTGAACAAGAAACCACCAAAAATTTTAACCAGTCATCGTTCTCACAACACTGAGGACCAGTCATTCGAAATGACTTCTCCATGCATTTTATGCATTGGTAAAAGCACTATGATGAAAAGTGTGGTATGTTTTCAGGTATCTCCTATACTAATAGAGCCACATGCTCACCGGTTTGCCACATGATGTAGGCCTATGGACTGAACAAGAAACCACCAAAAATTTTAACCAGTCATCGTTCTCACAACACTGAGGACCAGTCATTCGAAATGACTTCTCCATGCATTTTATGCATTGGTAAAAGCACTATGATGAAAAGTGTGATATGTTTTCAGGTATCTCCTATACTAATAGAGCCACATGCTCACCGGTTTGCCACATGATGTAGGCCTATGGACTGAACAAGAAACCACCAAAAATTTTAACCAGTCATCGTTCTCACAACACTGAGGACCAGTCATTCGAAATGACTTCTCCATGCATTTTATGCATTGGTAAAAGCACTATGATGAAAAGTGTGATATGTTTTCAGGTATCTCCTATACTAATAGAGCCACATGCTCACCGGTTTGCCACATGATGTAGGCCTATGGACTGAACAAGAAACCACCAAAAATTTTAACCAGTCATCGTTCTCACAACACTGAGGACCAGTCATTCGAAATGACTTCTCCATGCATTTTATGCATTGGTAAAAGCACTATGATGAAAAGTGTGATATGTTTTCAGGTATCTCCTATACTAATAGAGCCACATGCTCACGGGATTGCCACATGATGTAGGCCTATGGACTGAACAAGAAACCACCAAAAATTTTAACCAGTCATCGTTCTCACAACACTGAGGACCAGTCATTCGAAATGACTTCTCCATGCATTTTATGCATTGGTAAAAGCACTATGATGAAAAGTGTGATATGTTTTCAGGTATCTCCTATACTAATAGAGCCACATGCTCACGGGTTTGCCACATGATGTAGGCCTATGGACTGAACAAGAAACCACCAAAAATTTTAACCAGTCATCGTTCTCACAACACTGAGGACCAGTCATTCGAAATGACTTCTCCATGCATTTTATGCATTGGTAAAAGCACTATGATGAAAAGTGTGATATGTTTTCAGGTATCTCCTATACTAATAGAGCCACATGCTCACGGGTTTGCCACATGATGTAGGCCTATGGACTGAACAAGAAACCACCAAAAATTTTAACCAGTCATCGTTCTCCCAACACTGAGGACCAGTCATTCGAAATGACTTCTCCATGCATTTTATGCATTGGTAAAAGCACTATGATGAAAAGTGTGATATGTTTTCAGGTATCTCCTATACTAATAGAGCCACATGCTCACCGGTTTGACACATGATGTAGGCCTATGGACTGAACAAGAAACCACCAAAAATTTTAACCAGTCATCGTTCTCACAACACTGAGGACCAGTCATTCGAAATGACTTCTCCATGCATTTTATGCATTGGTAAAAGCACTATGATGAAAAGTGTGATGTTTTCAGGTATCTCCTATACTAATAGAGCCACATGCTCACCGGTTTGCCACATGATGTAGGCCTATGGACTGAACAAGAAACCACCAAAAATTTTAACCAGTCATCGTTCTCACAACACTGAGGACCAGTCATTCGAAATGACTTCTCCATGCATTTTATGCATTGGTAAAAGCACTATGATGAAAAGTGTGATATGTTTTCAGGTATCTCCTATACTAATAGAGCCACATGCTCACTGGTTTGCCACATGATGTAGGCCTATGGACTGAACAAGAAACCACCAAAAATTTTAACCAGTCATCGTTCTCACAACACTGAGGACCAGTCATTCGAAATGACTTCTCCATGCATTTTATGCATTGGTAAAAGCACTATGATGAAAAGTGTGATATGTTTTCAGGTATCTCCTATACTAATAGAGCCACATGCTCACCGGTTTGCCACATGATGTAGGCCTATGGACTGAACAAGAAACCACCAAAAATTTTAACCAGTCATCGTTCTCACAACACTGAGGACCAGTCATTCGAAATGACTTCTCCATATGCATTTTATGCATTGGTAAAAGCACTATGATGAAAAGTGTGATATGTTTTCAGGTATCTCCTATACTAATAGAGCCACATGCTCACCGGTTTGCCACATGATGTAGGCCTATGGACTGAACAAGAAACCACCAAAAATTTTAACCAGTCATCGTTCTCACAACACTGAGGACCAGTCATTCGAAATGACTTCTCCATGCATTTTATGCATTGGTAAAAGCACTATGATGAAAAGTGTGATATGTTTTCAGGTATCTCCTATACTAATAGAGCCACATGCTCACCGGTTTGCCACATGATGTAGGCCTATGGACTGAACAAGAAACCACCAAAAATTTTAACCAGTCATCGTTCTCACAACACTGAGGACCAGTCATTCGAAATGACTTCTCCATGCATTTTATGCATTGGTAAAAGCACTATGATGAAAAGTGTGATATGTTTTCAGGTATCTCCTATACTAATAGAGCCACATGCTCACCGGTTTGCCACATGATGTAGGCCTATGGACTGAACAAGAAACCACCAAAAATTTTAACCAGTCATCGTTCTCACAACACTGAGGACCAGTCATTCGAAATGACTTCTCCATGCATTTTATGCATTGGTAAAAGCACTATGATGAAAAGTGTGATATGTTTTCAGGTATCTCCTATACTAATAGAGCCACATGCTCACCGGTTTGCCACATGATGTAGGCCTATGGACTGAACAAGAAACCACCAAAAATTTTAACCAGTCATCGTTCTCACAACACTGAGGACCAGTCATTCGAAATGACTTCTCCATGCATTTTATGCATTGGTAAAAGCACTATGATGAAAAGTGTGATATGTTTTCAGGTATCTCCTATACTAATAGAGCCACATGCTCACCGGTTTGCCACATGATGTAGGGCCTATGGACTGAACAAGAAACCACCAAAAATTTTAACCAGTCATCGTTCTCACAACACTGAGGACCAGTCATTCGAAATGACTTCTCCATGCATTTTATGCATTGGTAAAAGCACTATGATGAAAAGTGTGATATGTTTTCAGGTATCTCCTATACTAATAGAGCCACATGCTCACCGGTTTGCCACATGATGTAGGCCTATGGACTGAACAAGAAACCACCAAAAATTTTAACCAGTCATCGTTCTCACAACACTGAGGACCAGTCATTCGAAATGACTTCTCCATGCATTTTATGCATTGGTAAAAGCACTATGATGAAAAGTGTGATATGTTTTCAGGTATCTCCTATACTAATAGAGCCACATGCTCACCGGTTTGCCACATGATGTAGGCCTATGGACTGAACAAGAAACCACCAAAAATTTTAACCAGTCATCGTTCTCACAACACTGAGGACCAGTCATTCGAAATGACTTCTCCATGCATTTTATGCATTGGTAAAAGCACTATGATGAAAAGTGTGATATGTTTTCAGGTATCTCCTATACTAATAGAGCCACATGCTCACCGGTTTGCCACATGATGTAGGCCTATGGACTGAACAAGAAACCACCAAAAATTTTAACCAGTCATCGTTCTCACAACACTGAGGACCAGTCATTCGAAATGACTTCTCCATGCATTTTATGCATTGGTAAAAGCACTATGATGAAAAGTGTGATATGTTTTTCAGGTATCTCCTATACTAATAGAGCCACATGCTCACCGGTTTGCCACATGATGTAGGCCTATGGACTGAACAAGAAACCACCAAAAATTTTAACCAGTCATCGTTCTCACAACACTGAGGACCAGTCATTCGAAATGACTTCTCCATGCATTTTATGCATTGGTAAAAGCACTATGATGAAAAGTGTGATATGTTTTCAGGTATCTCCTATACTAATAGAGCCACATGCTCACGGGTTTGCCACATGATGTAGGTCTATGGACTGAACAAGAAACCACCAAAAATTTTAACCAGTCATCGTTCTCACAACACTGAGGGACCAGTCATTCGAAATGACTTCTCCATGCATTTTATGCATTGGTAAGAGCACTATGATGAAAAGTGTGATATGTTTTCAGGTATCTCCTATACTAATAGAGCCACATGCTCACGGGTTTTGCCACATGATGTAGGCCTATGGACTGAACAAGAAACCACCAAAAATTTTAACCAGTCATCGTTCTCACAACACTGAGGACCAGTCATTCGAAATGACTTCTCCATGCATTTTATGCATTG
>NW_027194081.1:0-74372 GCF_032444005.1 Ranitomeya imitator
ACCCTACATTCTATACCCTACACTCTATACCCTACACTCTATACCCTACACTCTATACCCTACACTCTACACTCTATACCCTACACTCTATACCATACACTGTATACCCTACACTCTATACCCTACACTCTACACTCTATATCCTACACTCTATACCCTACACTTTACACTCTACACCCTACACTCTACATTCTATACCCTACACTCTAAACTCTACACTCTATAGCCTACACTCTATACCCTACACTCTATACCCTACACTCTACACTTTATACCCTACACTCTATACCCTACACTCTATACCCTACACTCTACACTCTATACCCTACACTCTATACCATACACTCTACACCCTACACTCTATACCATACACTCTATACCCTACACTTTACACTCTATACCCTGCACTCTATACCATACACTCTACACTTTATACCCTACACTCTATACCATACACACTATACCCTACACTCTATACCCTACACTCTATACCCTACACTCTATACCCTACACTCTAATCCCTACACTCTAATCCCTACACTCTAATCCCTACACTCTAATCCCTACACTCTATTCCCTACACTCTATACTCTACACTCTACACTCTATACCCTACACTCTAATCCCTACACTCTAATCCCTACACTCTACACTCTATACCCTACACTCTATACCCTACACTCTATACCCTACACTCTACACTCTATACCCTACACTCTATACCCTACACTCTACACTCTATACCCTACACTCTATACCCTACACTCTATAAAATACACTCTATACCCTACACTCTACACTCTATACCATACACTCTATACCCTACACTCTATACCATACACTCTATACCCTACACTCTATACCCTACACTCCACACCCTACACTCTATACCTTACACTCTATACCCTACACTCTAAAATCTATACCCTACACTCTATACCCTACACTCTATACCCTATACCCTACACTCTATACACTACACTCTATACCATACACGCTATACTCTATACCCTACACTCTATACCCTACACTCTATACCCTACACTCTATACCCTACACTCTAATCCCTACACTCTAATCCCTACACTCTAATCCCTACACTCTAATCCCTACACTCTATACCCTACACTCTATACTCTACACTCTACACTCTATACCCTACACTCTAATCCCTACACTCTAATCCCTACACTCTACACTCTATACCCTACACTCTATACCCTACACTCTATACCCTACACTCTACACTCTATACCCTACACTCTATACCCTACACTCTACACTCTATACCCTACACTCTATACCCTACACTCTATAAAATACACTCTATACCCTACACTCTACACTCTATACCATACACTCTATACCCTACACTCTATACCATACACTCTATACCCTACACTCTATACCCTACACTCCACACCCTACACTCTATACCTTACACTCTATACCCTACACTCTAAAATCTATACCCTACACTCTATACCCTACACTCTATACCCTATACCCTACACTCTATACACTACACTCTATACCATACACGCTATACTCTATACCCTACACTCTATACCATACACTCTACATCCTACACTCTACACCACTCTACACCCCACACTCTACACCCTACACCCTACACTCTATACCCTACACTCCACACCATACACTCTATACCCTATACCCTATACCCTACATTCTATACCCTACACTCTATACCCTACACTCTATACCCTACACTCTATACCCTACACTCTACACTCTATACCCTACACTCTATACCATACACTGTATACCCTACACTCTATACCCTACACTCTACACTCTATATCCTACACTCTATACCCTACACTTTACACTCTACACCCTACACTCTACATTCTATACCCTACACTCTAAACTCTACACTCTATAGCCTACACTCTATACCCTACACTCTATACCCTACACTCTACACTTTATACCCTACACTCTATACCATACACTCTATACCCTACACTCTACACTTTATACCCTACACTCTATACCATACACTCTATACCCTACACTCTACACTGTATACCATACACTCTATGCCCCACACTCTCTACCCTAAACTCTACATTCTATACCCTACACTCTACACCCTAAGCTCTATACCATACACTCTATACCCTACACTCTATACCCTACACTCTATACCCTACACTCTATACCCTACACCCTACGCTCTATACGCTACACTCTATAACCTACACTCTATACCCTACACTCTATACCCTACACTCTATACCCTACACTCTATACCATACACTCTATACCCTACACTCTATACCCTACACTCTATACCCTACACTATACACTCTATACCCTACACTCTACATTGTATACCATACACTCTATGCCCCACACTCTATGCCCTAAACTCTACACTCTATACCCTACACTCTACACCCTAAGCTCTATACCCTACACTCTATACCCTACACTTTATACCCTACACTCTATACCCTACAATCTATACCCTACACTCTACACTATATACCCTACACTCTATACCCTACACCCTACGCTCTATACGCTACACTCTATACCCTTCACTCTACACTCTACACTGTATACCATACACTCTATGCCCCACACTCTATACCCTAAACTCTACACTCTATACCCTACACTCTACACCCTAAACTCTATAACATACACTCTATACCCTACACTCTACACTCTATACCCTACACTCTACACTCTATACCCTACACTCTACACTCTATACCCTACACTCTATACCATACACTCTATACCCTACACTCTACACTCTATACCCTACACTCTATACCCTACACTCTATACCCTACACTCTACACTCTATACCCTACACTCTATACCCTACACTCTACACTCTATACCCTACACTCTATACCCTACACTCTATACCATACACTCTATACCATATACGCTATACCCTACACTCTATACCCTACACTCTACACCCTACACTCTATACCCTACACTCTACACTCTATACCCTACACTCTATACCCTACACTCTATACTCTACACTCTATACCCTACACTCTATACCCTACACTCTACACTCTATACCCTACACTCTACACTATATACCCTACACACTATACCCTAAACTCTATACCCTACACTCTACACTCTATACCCTACACTCTACACCCTGCAATCTGTACCCTACACTCTATACCCTACACTCTACACTCTGTACCCTACACTCTATACCCTACACTCTATACCCTACACTCTATACCCTACACTCTATACCCTACACTCTACACTCTATACCCTACACTCTATACCATACACTCTACACCCTACACTCTATACCATACACTCTATACCCTACACTTTACACTCTATACCCTGCACTCTATACCATACACTCTACACTTTATACCCTACACTCTATACCATACACACTATACCCTACACTCTATACCCTACACTCTATACCGTACACTCTATACCCTACACTCTAATCCCTACACTCTAATCCCTACACTCTAATCCCTACACTCTAATCCCTACACTCTATACCCTACACTCTATACTCTACACTCTACACTCTATACCCTACACTCTAATCCCTACACTCTAATCCCTACACTCTACACTCTATACCCTACACTCTATACCCTACACTCTATACCCTACACTCTACACTCTATACCCTACACTCTATACCCTACACTCTACACTCTATACCCTACACTCTATACCCTACACTCTATAAAATACACTCTATACCCTACACTCTACACTCTATACCATACACTCTATACCCTACACTCTATACCCTACACTCCACACCCTACACTCTATACCTTACACTCTATACCCTACACTCTAAAATCTATACCCTACACTCTATACCCTACACTCTATACCCTATACCCTACACTCTATACACTACACTCTATACCATACACGCTATACTCTATACCCTACACTCTATACCCTACACTCTATACCCTACACTCTATACCCTACACTCTAATCCCTACACTCTAATCCCTACACTCTAATCCCTACACTCTAATCCCTACACTCTAATCCCTACACTCTATACCCTACACTCTATACTCTACACTCTACACTCTATACCCTACACTCTAATCCCTACACTCTAATCCCTACACTCTACACTCTATACCCTACACTCTATACCCTACACTCTATACCCTACACTCTACACTCTATACCCTACACTCTATACCCTACACTCTACACTCTATACCCTACACTCTATACCCTACACTCTATAAAATACACTCTATACCCTACACTCTACACTCTATACCATACACTCTATACCCTACACTCTATACCATACACTCTATACCCTACACTCTATACTCTACACTCCACACCCTACACTCTATACCTTACACTCTATACCCTACACTCTAAAATCTATACCCTACACTCTATACCCTACACTCTATACCCTATACCCTACACTCTATACACTACACTCTATACCATACACGCTATACTCTATACCCTACACTCTATACCATACACTCTACATCCTACACTCTACACCACTCTACACCCCACACTCTACACCCTACACCCTACACTCTATACCCTACACTCCACACCATACACTCTATACCCTATACCCTATACCCTACATTCTATACCCTACACTCTATACCCTACACTCTATACCCTACACTCTATACCCTACACTCTACACTCTATACCCTACACTCTATACCATACACTGTAAACCCTACACTCTATACCCTACACTCTACACTCTATATCCTACACTCTATACCCTACACTTTACACTCTACACCCTACACTCTACATTCTATACCCTACACTCTAAACTCTACACTCTATAGCCTACACTCTATACCCTACACTCTATACCCTACACTCTACACTTTATACCCTACACTCTATACCATACACTCTATACCCTACACTCTACACTTTATACCCTACACTCTATACCATACACTCTATACCCTACACTCTATACCCTACACTATACACTCTATACCCTACACTCTACACTGTATACCATACACTCTATGCCCCACACTCTCTACCCTAAACTCTACATTCTATACCCTACACTCTACACCCTAAGCTCTATACCATACTCTCTATACCCTACACTCTATACCCTACACTCTATACCCTACACTCTATACCCTACACCCTACGCTCTATACGCTACACTCTATAACCTACACTCTATACCCTACACTCTATACTCTACACTCTACATTTTATACCCTACACTCTATACCATACACTCTATACCCTACACTCTATACCCTACACCCTACGCTCTATACGCTACACTCTATAACCTACACTCTATACCCTACACTCTATACCCTAAACTCTACACTCTATACACTACACTCTACACCCTAAGCTCTATACCCTACACTGTATACCCTACACTCTATACCCTACACTCTATACCCTACACCCTACGCTCTATACGCTACACTCTATACCCTACACTATACACTCTATACCCTACACTCTACACTGTATACCATACACTCTATGCCCCACACTCTATACCCTAAACTCTACACTCTATACCCTACACTCTACACCCTAAGCTCTATACCCTACACTCTATACCCTACACTCTACACTCTATACCCTACACTCTACACTCTACACTGTATACCATACACTCTATGCCCCACACTCTATACCCTAAAATCTACACTCTATACCCTACACTCTACACCCTAAACTCTATACCATACACTCTATACCCTACACTCTACACTCTATACCCTACACTCTACACTCTATACCCTACACTCTACACTCTATACCCTACACTCTATACCCTACACTCTATACCCTACACTCTACACTCTATACCCTACACTCTATACCCTACACTCTATACCCTACACTCTACACTCTATACCCTACACTCTATACCCTACACTCTACACTCTATACCCTACACTCTATACCCTACACTCTATACCATACACTCTATACCATATACTCTATACCCTACACTCTATACCCTACACTCTACACCCTACACTCTATACCCTACACTCTACACTCTATACCCTACACTCTATACCCTACACTCTATACCCTACACTCTATACCCTATACCCTACACTCTATACACTACACTCTATACCATACACGCTATACTCTATACCCTACACTCTATACCATACACTCTAAATCCTACACTCTACACCACTCTACACCCCACACTCTACACCCTACACCCTACACTCTATACCCTACACTCTACACCATACACTCTATACCCTATACCCTATACCCTACAATCTATACCCTACACTCTATACCCTACACTCTATACCCTACACTCTATACCCTACACTCTACACTCTATACCCTACACTCTATACCATACACTGTATACCCTACACTCTATACCCTACACTCTACACTCTATATCCTACACTCTATACCCTACACTTTACACTCTACACCCTACACTCTACATTCTATACCCTACACTCTAAACTCTACACTCTATAGCCTACACTCTATACCCTACACTCTATACCCTACACTCTACACTTTATACCCTACACTCTATACCATACACTCTATACCCTACACTCTACACTTTATACCCTACACTCTATACCATACACTCTATACCCTACACTCTATACCCTACACTATACACTCTATACCCTACACTCTACACTGTATACCGTACACTCTATGCCCCACACTCTCTACCCTAAACTCTACATTCTATACCCTACACTCTACACCCTAAGCTCTATACCATACACTCTATACCCTACACTCTATACCCTACACTCTATACCCTACACTCTATACCCTACACCCTACGCTCTATACGCTACACTCTATAACCTACACTCTATACCCTACACTCTATACCCTACACTCTATACCCTACACTCTATACCATACACTCTATACCCTACACTCTATACCCTACACTATACACTCTATACCCTACACTCTACACTGTATACCATACACTCTATGCCCCACACTCTATGCCCTAAACTCTACACTCTATACCCTACACTATACACCCTAAGCTCTATACCCTACACTCTATACCCTACACTTTATACCCTACACTCTATACCCTACACTCTATACCCTACACCCTACGCTCTATACGCTACACTCTATACCCTACACTATACACTCTATACCTTACACAATACACTGTATACCATACACTCTATGCCCCACACTCTATACCCTAAACTCTACACTCTATACCCTACACTCTACACCCTAAGCTCTATACCCTACACTCTATACCCTACACTCTACACTCTATACCCTACACTCTATACCCTACACCCTACGCTCTATACGCTACACTCTATACCCTTCACTCTACACTCTACACTGTATACCATACACTCTATGCCCCACACTCTATACCCTAAACTCTACACTCTATACCCTACACTCTACACCCTAAACTCTATACCATACACTCTATACCCTACACTCTACACTCTATACCCTACACTCTACACTCTATACCCTACACTCTACACTCTATACCCTACACTCTATACCATACACTCTATACCCTACACTCTACACTCTATACCCTACACTCTATACCCTACACTCTATACCCTACACTCTACACTCTATACCCTACACTCTATACCCTACACTCTACACTCTATACCCTACACTCTATACCCTACACTCTATACCATACACTCTATACCATATACGCTATACCCTACACTCTATACCCTACACTCTACACCCTACACTCTATACCCTACACTCTACACTCTATACCCTACACTCTATACCCTACACTCTATACTCTACACTCTATACCCTACACTCTATACCCTACACTCTACACTCTATACCCTACACTCTACACTATATACCCTACACACTATACCCTAAACTCTATACCCTACACTCTACACTCTATACCCTACACTCTACACCCTGCAATCTGTACCCTACACTCTATACCCTACACTCTACACTCTGTACCCTACACTCTATACCCTACACTCTATACCCTACACTCTATACCCTACACTCTATACCCTACACTCTACACTCTATACCCTACACTCTATACCATACATTCTACACCCTACACTCTATACCATACACTCTATACCCTACACTTTACACTCTATACCCTGCACTCTATACCATACACTCTACACTTTATACCCTACACTCTATACCATACACACTATACCCTACACTCTATACCCTACACTCTATACCCTACACTCTATACCCTACACTCTAATCCCTACACTCTAATCCCTACACTCTAATCCCTACACTCTAATCCCTACACTCTATACCCTACACTCTATACTCTACACTCTACACTCTATACCCTACACTCTAATCCCTACACTCTAATCCCTACACTCTACACTCTATACCCTACACTCTATACCCTACACTCTATACCCTACACTCTACACTCTATACCCTACACTCTATACCCTACACTCTACACTCTATACCATACACTCTATACCCTACACTCTATACCATACACTCTATACCCTACACTCTATACCCTACACTCCACACCCTACACTCTATACCTTACACTCTATACCCTACACTCTAAAATCTATACCCTACACTCTATACCCTACACTCTATACCCTATACCCTACACTCTATACACTACACTCTATACCATACACGCTATACTCTATACCCTACACTCTATACCATACACTCTACATCCTACACTCTACACCACTCTACACCCCACACTCTACACCCTACACCCTACACTCTATACCCTACACTCCACACCATACACTCTATACCCTATACCCTATACCCTACATTATATACCCTACACTCTATACCCTACACTCTATACCCTACACTCTATACCCTACACTCTACACTCTATACCCTACACTCTATACCATACACTGTGTACCATACACTCTATACCCTACACTCTACACTCTATATCCTACACTCTATACCCTACACTTTACACTCTACACCCTACACTCTACATTCTATACCCTACACTCTAAACTCTACACTCTATAGCCTACACTCTATACCCTACACTCTATACCCTACACTCTACACTTTATACCCTACACTCTATACCATACACTCTATACCCTACACTCTACACTTTATACCCTACACTCTATACCATACACTCTATACCCTACACTCTATACCCTACACTATACACTCTATACCCTACACTCTACACTGTATACCATACACTCTATGCCCCACACTCCCTACCCTAAACTCTACATTCTATACCCTACACTCTACACCCTAAGCTCTATACCATACACTCTATACCCTACACTCTATACCCTACACTCTATACCCTACACTCTATACCCTACACCCTACGCTATATACGCTACACTCTATAACCTACACTCTATACCCTACACTCTATACTCTACACTCTACATTTTATACCCTACACTCTATACCATACACTCTATACCCTACACTCTATACCCTACACCCTACGCTCTATACGCTACACTCTATAACCTACACTCTATACCCTACACTCTATACCCTAAACTCTACACTCTATACACTACACTCTGCACCCTAAGCTCTATACCCTACACTCTATACCCTACACTCTATACCCTACACTCTATACCCTACACCCTACGCTCTATACGCTACACTCTATACCCTACACTATACACTCTATACCCCACACTCTACACTGTATACCATACACTCTAAGCCCCACACTCTATACCCTAAACTCTACACTCTATACCCTACACTCTACACCCTAAGCTCTATACCCTACACTCTATACCCTACACTCTACACTCTATACCCTACACTCTACACTCTACACTGTATACCATACACTCTATGCCCCACACTCTATACCCTAAAATCTACACTCTATACCCTACACTCTACACCCTAAACTCTATACCAAACACTCTATACCCTACACTCTACACTCTATACCCTACACTCTACACTCTATACCCTACACTCTACACTCTATACCCTACACTCTATACCCTACACTCTATACCCTACACTCTACACTCTATACCCTACACTCTATACCCTACACTCTATACCCTACACTCTACACTCTATACCCTACACTCTATACCCTACACTCTACACTCTATACCCTACACTCTATACCCTACACTCTATACCATACACTCTATACCATATACTCTATACCCTACACTCTATACCCTACACTCTACACTCTATACCCTACACTCTATACCCTACACTCTATACCCTACACTCTATACCCTATACCCTACACTCTATACACTACACTCTATACCATACACGCTATACTCTATACCCTACACTCTATACCATACACTCTAAATCCTACACTCTACATCACTCTACACCCCACACTCTACACCCTACACCCTACACTCTATACCCTACACTCTACACCATACACTCTATACCCTATACCCTATACCCTACAATCTATACCCTACACTCTATACCCTACACTCTATACCCTACACTCTATACCCTACACTCTACACTCTATACCCTACACTCTATACCAAACACTGTATACCCTACACTCTATACCCTACACTCTACACTCTATATCCTACACTCTATACCCTACACTTTACACTCTACACCCTACACTCTACATTCTATACCCTACACTCTAAACTCTACACTCTATAGCCTACACTCTATACCCTACACTCTATACCCTACACTCTACACTTTATACCCTACACTCTATACCATACACTCTATACCCTACACTCTACACTTTATACCCTACACTCTATACCATACACTCTATACGCTACACTCTATACCCTACACTATACACTCTATACCCTACACTCTACACTGTATACCGTACACTCTATGCCCCACACTCTCTACCCTAAACTCTACATTCTATACCCTACACTCTACACCCTAAGCTCTATACCATACACTCTATACCCTACACTCTATACCCTACACTCTATACCCTACACTCTATACCCTACACCCTACGCTCTATACGCTACACTCTATAACCTACACTCTATACCCTACACTCTATACCCTACACTCTATACCCTACACTCTATACCATACACTCTATACCCTACACTCTATACCCTACACTCTATACCCTACACTATACACTCTATACCCTACACTCTACACTGTATACCATACACTCTATGCCCCACACTCTATGCCCTAAACTCTACACTCTATACCCTACACTATACACCCTAAGCTCTATACCCTACACTCTATACCCTACACTCTACACCCTAAGCTCTATACCCTACACTCTATACCCTACACTCTACACTCTATACCCTACACTCTATACCCTACACCCTACGCTCTATACGCTACACTCTATACCCTTCACTCTACACTCTACACTGTATACCATACACTCTATGCCCCACACTCTATACCCTAAACTCTACACTCTATACCCTACACTCTACACCCTAAACTCTATACCATACACTCTATACCCTACACTCTACACTCTATACCCTACACTCTACACTCTATACCCTACACTCTACACTCTATACCCTACACTCTATACCATACACTCTATACCCTACACTCTACACTCTATACCCTACACTCTATACCCTACACTCTATACCCTACACTCTACACGCTATACCCTACACTCTATACCCTACACTCTACACTCTATACCCTACACTCTATACCCTACACTCTATACCATACACTCTATACCATATACGCTATACCCTACACTCTATACCCTACACTCTACACCCTACACTCTATACCCTACACTCTACACTCTATACCCTACACTCTATACCCTACACTCTATACTCTACACTCTATACCCTACACTCTATACCCTACACTCTACACTCTATACCCTACACTCTACACTATATACCCTACACACTATACCCTAAACTCTATACCCTACACTCTACACTCTATACCCTACACTCTACACCCTGCAATCTGTACCCTACACTCTATACCCTACACTCTACACTCTGTACCCTACACTCTATACCCTACACTCTATACCCTACACTCTATACCCTACACTCTATACCCTACACTCTACACTCTATACCCTACACTCTATACCATACACTCTACACCCTACACTCTATACCATACACTCTATACCCTACACTTTACACTCTATACCCTGCACTCTATACCATACACTCTACACTTTATACCCTACACTCTATACCATACACACTATACCCTACACTCTATACCCTACACTCTATACCCTACACTCTATACCCTACACTCTAATCCCTACACTCTAATCCCTACACTCTAATCCCTACACTCTAATCCCTACACTCTATACCCTACACTCTATACTCTACACTCTACACTCTATACCCTACACTCTAATCCCTACACTCTAATCCCTACACTCTACACTCTATACCCTACACTCTATACCCTACACTCTATACCCTACACTCTACACTCTATACCCTACACTCTATACCCTACACTCTACACTCTATACCATACACTCTATACCCTACACTCTATACCATACACTCTATACCCTACACTCTATACCCTACACTCCACACCCTACACTCTATACCTTACACTCTATACCCTACACTCTAAAATCTATACCCTACACTCTATACCCTACACTCTATACCCTATACCCTACACTCTATACACTACACTCTATACCATACACGCTATACTCTATACCCTACACTCTATACCATACACTCTACATCCTACACTCTACACCACTCTACACCCCACACTCTACACCCTACACCCTACACTCTATACCCTACACTCCACACCATACACTCTATACCCTATACCCTATACCCTACATTCTATACCCTACACTCTATACCCTACACTCTATACCCTACACTCTATACCCTACACTCTACACTCTATACCCTACACTCTATACCATACACTGTATACCATACACTCTATACCCTACACTCTACACTCTATATCCTACACTCTATACCCTACACTTTACACTCTACACCCTACACTCTACATTCTATACCCTACACTCTAAACTCTACACTCTATAGCCTACACTCTATACCCTACACTCTATACCCTACACTCTACACTTTATACCCTACACTCTATACCATACACTCTATACCCTACACTCTACACTTTATACCGTACACTCTATACCATACACTCTATACCCTACACTCTATACCCTACACTATACACTCTATACCCTACACTCTACACTGTATACCATACACTCTATGCCCCACACTCTCTACCCTAAACTCTACATTCTATACCCTACACTCTACACCCTAAGCTCTATACCATACACTCTATACCCTACACTCTATACCCTACACTCTATACCCTACACTCTATACCCTACACCCTACGCTCTATACGCTACACTCTATAACCTACACTCTATACCCTACACTCTATACTCTACACTCTACATTTTATACCCTACACTCTATACCATACACTCTATACCCTACACTCTATACCCTACACCCTACGCTCTATACGCTACACTCTATAACCTACACTCTATACCCTACACTCTATACCCTAAACTCTACACTCTATACACTACACTCTACACCCTAAGCTCTATACCCTACACTCTATACCCTACACTCTATACCCTACACTCTATACCCTACACCCTACGCTCTATACGCTACACTCTATACCCTACACTATACACTCTATACCCTACACTCTACACTGTATACCACACACTCTATGCCCCACACTCTATACCCTAAGCTCTACACTCTATACACTACACTCTACACCCTAAGCTCTATACCCTACACTCTATACCCTACACTCTACACTCTATACCCTACACTCTATACCCTACACCCTACGCTCTATACGCTACACTCTATACCCTACACTCTACACTCTACACTGCATACCATACACTCTATGCCTCACACTCTATACCCTAAACTCTACACTCTATACCCTACACTCTACACCCTAAACTCTATACCATACACTCTATGCCTCACACTCTATACCCTACACTCTACACTCTATACCCTACACTCTACACTCTATACCCTACACTCTACACTCTATACCCTACACTCTATACCATACACTCTATACCCTACACTCTACACTCTATACCCTACACTCTATACCCTACACTCTGTACCCTACACTCTACACTCTATACCCTACACTCTATACCCTACACTCTACACTCTATACCCTACACTCTATACCCTACACTCTATACCATACACTCTATACTATATGCTCTATACCCTACACTCTATACCCTACACTCTACACCCTACACTCTATACCCTACACTCTACACTCTATACCCTACACTCTATACCATACACTGTATACCCAACACTCTATACCCTACACTCTACACTCTATATCCTACACTCTATACCCTACACTTTACACTCTACACCCTACACTCTACATTCTATACCCTACACTCTAAACTCTACACTCTATAGCCTACACTCTATACCCTACACTCTATACCCTACACTCTACACTTTATACCCTACACTCTATACCATACACTCTATACCCTACACTCTACACTTTATACCCTACACTCTATACCATACACTCTATACCCTACACTCTATACCCTACACTATACACTCTATACCCTACACTCTACACTGTATACCATACACTCTATGCCCTACACTCTCTACCCTAAACTCTACATTCTATACCCTACACTCTACACCCTAAGCTCTATACCATACACTCTATACCCTACACTCTATACCCTACACTCTATACCCTACACTCTATACCCTATACCCTACGCTCTATACGCTACACTCTATAACCTACACTCTATACCCTACACTCTATACCCTACACTCTACACTTTATACCCTACACTCTATATCATACACTCTATACCCTACACTCTATACCCTACACTCTATACCCTACACTCTATACCCTACACTCTAAACCCTACACCCTACGCTCTATACGCTACACTCTATAACCTACACTCTATACCTTACACTCTATACCCTAAACTCTACACTCTATACCCTACACTCTACACCCTAAGCTCTATACCCTACACTCTATACCCTACACTCTATAGCCTACACTCTATACCCTACACTCTATACCCTACACCCTACGCTCTATACGCTACACTCTATACCCTACACTATACACTCTATACCCTACACTCTACACTGCATACCATACACTCTATGCCCCACACTCTATACCCTAAACTCTACACTCTATACCCTACACTCTACACCCTAAGCTCTATACCCTACACTCTATACCCTACACTCTACACTCTATACCCTACACTCTATACCCTACACCCTACGCTCTATACGCTACACTCTATACCCTACACTCTACACTCTACACTGTATACCATACACTCTATGCCCCACACTCTATACCCTAAACTCTACACTCTATACCCTACACTCTACACCCTAAACTATATACCATACACTCTATACCCTACACTCTACACTTTATACCCTACACTCTACACTCTATACCCTACACTCTACACTGTATACCCTACACCCTATACCATACACTCTATACCCTACACTCTACACTCTATACCCTACACTCTATACCCTACACTCTATACCCTACACTCTACACTCTATACCCTACACTCTATACCCTACACTCTACACTCTATACCCTACACTCTATACCCTACACTCTATACCATACACTCTATACCATATACTCCATACCCTACACTCTATACCCTACACTCTACACCCTACACTCTATACCCTACACTCTACACTCTATACCCTACACTCTATACCCTACACTCTATACCCTACACTCTATACCCTACACTCTATACCCTACACTCTACACTCTATACCCTACACTCTACACTATATACCCTACACACTATACCCTAAACTCTATACCCTACACTCTACACTCTATACCCTACACTCTACACCCTGCACTCTGTACCCTACACTCTATACCCTACACTCTACACTCTGTACCCTACACGCTATACCCTACACTCTATACCCTACACTCTATACCCTACACTCTACACTCTATACCCTACACTCTATACCATACAGTCTACACTCTACACTCTATACCATACACTCTATACCCTACACTTTACACTCTATACCCTACATTCTATACCATACACTCTACACTTTATACCCTACACACTATACCCTACACTCTATACCCTACACTCTATAACCTACACTCTATACCCTACACTCTAATCCCTACACTCTAATCCCTACACTCTAATCCCTACACTCTAATCCCTACACTCTAATCCCTACACTCTGTACCCTACACTCTATACTCTACACTCTACACTCTATACCCTACACTCTAATCCCTACACTCTAATCCCTACACTCTACACTCTATACCCTACACTCTATACCCTACACTCTATACCCTACACTCTACACTCTATACCCTACACTCTATACCCTACACTCTACACTCTATACCCTACACTCTATACCCTACACTCTATAAAATACACTCTATACCCTACACTCTACACTCTATACCATACACTCTATACCCTACACTCTATACCATACACTCTATACCCTACACTCTATACCCTACACTCCACACCCTACACTCTATACCTTACACTCTATACCCTACACTCTAAAATCTATACCCTACACTCTATACCCTACACTCTATACCCTATACCCTACACTCTGTACACTACACTCTATACCATACACGCTATACTCTATACCCTACACTCTATACCATACACTCTACATCCTACACTCTACACCACTCTACACCCCACACTCTACACCCTACACCCTACACTCTATACCATACACTCTACACCATACACTCTATACCCTATACCCTATACCCTACAATCTATACCCTACACTCTATACCCTACACTCTATACCCTACACTCTATACCCTACACTCTACACTCTATACCCTACACTCTATACCATACACTGTATACCCTACACTCTATACCCTACACTCTACACTCTATATCCTACACTCTATACCCTACACTTTACACTCTACACCCTACACTCTACATTCTATACCCTACACTCTAAACTCTACACTCTATAGCCTACACTCTAAACCCTACACTCTATACCCTACACTCTACACTTTATACCCTACACTCTATACCATACACTCTATACCCTACACTCTACACTTTATACCCTACACTCTATACCATACACTCTATACCCTACACTCTATACCCTACACTATACACTCTATACCCTACACTCTACACTCTATATCCTACACTCTATACCCTACACTTTACACTCTACACCCTACACTCTACATTCTATACCCTACACTCTAAACTCTACACTCTATAGCCTACACTCTAAACCCTACACTCTATACCCTACACTCTACACTTTATACCCTACACTCTATACCATACACTCTATACCCTACACTCTACACTTTATACCCTACACTCTATACCATACACTCTATACCCTACACTCTATACCCTACACTCTACACTTTATACCCTACACTCTATACCATACACTCTATACCCTACACTCTACACTTTATACCCTACACTCTATACCATACACTCTATACCCTACACTCTATACCCTACACTATACACTCTATACCCTACACTCTACACTGTATACCATACACTCTATGCCCCACACTCTCTACCCTAAACTCTACATTCTATACCCTACACTCTACACCCTAAGCTCTATACCATACACTCTATACCCTACACTCTATACCCTACACTCTATACCCTACACTCTATACCCTACACCCTACGCTCTATACGCTACACTCTATAACCTACACTCTATACCCTACACTCTATACCCTACACTCTACACTTTATACCCTACACTCTATACCATACACTCTATACCCTACACTCTATACCCTACACTCTATACCCTACACTCTATACCCTACACTCTATACCCTACACCCTACGCTCTATACGCTACACTCTATTCCCTAAACTCTACACTCTATACCCTACACTCTACACCCTAAGCTCTATACCCTACACTCTATACCCTACACTCTACACTCTATACCCTACACTCTATACCCTACACCCTAAGCTCTATACGCTACACTCTATAACCTACACTCTATACCCTACACTCTATACCCTAAACTCTACACTCTATACCCTACACTCTACACCCTAAGCTCTATACCCTACACTCTATACCCTACACTCTATACCCTACACTCTATACCCTACACTCTATACCCTACACCCTACGCTCTATACGCTACACTCTATACCCTACACTATACACTCTATACCCTACACTCTACACTGTATACCATACACTCTATGCCCCACACTCTATACCCTAAACTCTACACTCTATACCCTACACTCTACACCCTAAGCTCTATACCCTACACTCTATACCCTACACTCTACACTCTATACCCTACACTCTATACCCTACACCCTACGCTCTATACGCTACACTCTATACCCTACACTCTACACTCTACACTGTATACCATACACTCTATGCCCCACACTCTATACCCTAAACTCTACACTCTATACCCTACACTCTACACCCTAAACTCTATACCATACACTCTATACCCTACACTCTACACTCTATACCCTACACTCTACACTCTATACCCTACACTCTACACTCTATACCCTACACTCTATACCATACACTCTATACCCTACACTCTACACTCTATACCCTACACTCTATACCCTACACTCTATACCCTACACTCTACACTCTATACTCTACACTCTATACCCTACACTCTACACTCTATACCCTACACTCTATACCCTACACTCTATACCATACACTCTATACCATATACTCTATACCCTACACTCTATACCCTACACTCTACACCCTACACTCTATACCCTACACTCTACACTCTATACCCTACACTCTATACCCTACACTCTATACCCTACACTCTATACCCTATACCCTACACTCTATACACTACACTCTATACCATACACGCTATACTCTATACCCTACACTCTATACCATACACTCTAAATCCTACACTCTACACCACTCTACACCCCACACTCTACACCCTACACCCTACACTCTATACCCTACACTCTACACCATACACTCTATACCCTATACCCTATACCCTACAATCTATACCCTACACTCTATACCCTACACTCTATACCCTACACTCTACACTCTATACCCTACACTCTATACCATACACTGTATACCCTACACTCTATACCCTACACTCTACACTCTATATCCTACACTCTATACCCTACACTTTACACTCTACACCCTACACTCTACATTCTATACCCTACACTCTAAACTCTACACTCTATAGCCTACACTCTATACCCTACACTCTATACCCTACACTCTACACTTTATACCCTACACTCTATACCATACACTCTATACCCTACACTCTACACTTTATACCCTACACTCTATACCATACACTCTATACCCTTCACTCTATACCCTACACTATACACTCTATACCCTACACTCTACACTGTATACCATACACTCTATGCCCCACACTCTCTACCCTAAACTCTACATTCTATACCCTACACTCTACACCCTAAGCTCTATACCATACACTCTATACCCTACACTCTATACCCTACACTCTATACCCTACACTCTATACCCTATACCCTACGCTCTATACGCTACACTCTATAACCTACACTCTATACCCTACACTCTATACCCTACACTCTACACTTTATACCCTACACTCTATATCATACACTCTATACCCTACACTCTATACCCTACACTCTATACCCTACACTCTATACCCTACACTCTAAACCCTACACCCTACGCTCTATACGCTACACTCTATAACCTACACTCTATACCTTACACTCTATACCCTAAACTCTACACTCTATACCCTACACTCTACACCCTAAGCTCTATACCCTACACTCTATACCCTACACTCTATAGCCTACACTCTATACCCTACACTCTATACCCTACACCCTACGCTCTATACGCTACACTCTATACCCTACACTATACACTCTATACCCTACACTCTACACTGCATACCATACACTCTATGCCCCACACTCTATACCCTAAACTCTACACTCTATACCCTACACTCTACACCCTAAGCTCTATACCCTACACTCTATACCCTACACTCTACACTCTATACCCTACACTCTATACCCTACACCCTACGCTCTATACGCTACACTCTATACCCTACACTCTACACTCTACACTGTATACCATACACTCTATGCCCCACACTCTATACCCTAAACTCTACACTCTATACCCTACACTCTACACCCTAAACTATATACCATACACTCTATACCCTACACTCTACACTTTATACCCTACACTCTACACTCTATACCCTACACTCTACACTGTATACCCTACACCCTATACCATACACTCTATACCCTACACTCTACACTCTATACCCTACACTCTATACCCTACACTCTATACCCTACACTCTACACTCTATACCCTACACTCTATACCCTACACTCTACACTCTATACCCTACACTCTATACCCTACACTCTATACCATACACTCTATACCATATACTCCATACCCTACACTCTATACCCTACACTCTACACCCTACACTCTATACCCTACACTCTACACTCTATACCCTACACTCTATACCCTACACTCTATACCCTACACTCTATACCCTACACTCTATACCCTACACTCTACACTCTATACCCTACACTCTACACTATATACCCTACACACTATACCCTAAACTCTATACCCTACACTCTACACTCTATACCCTACACTCTACACCCTGCACTCTGTACCCTACACTCTATACCCTACACTCTACACTCTGTACCCTACACGCTATACCCTACACTCTATACCCTACACTCTACACTCTATACCCTACACTCTATACCATACAGTCTACACTCTACACTCTATACCATACACTCTATACCCTACACTTTACACTCTATACCCTACATTCTATACCATACACTCTACACTTTATACCCTACACACTATACCCTACACTCTATACCCTACACTCTATAACCTACACTCTATACCCTACACTCTAATCCCTACACTCTAATCCCTACACTCTAATCCCTACACTCTAATCCCTACACTCTAATCCCTACACTCTATACCCTACACTCTATACTCTACACTCTACACTCTATACCCTACACTCTAATCCCTACACTCTAATCCCTACACTCTACACTCTATACCCTACACTCTATACCCTACACTCTATACCCTACACTCTACA
The DNA here is from genome assembly GCF_032444005.1 of Ranitomeya imitator. Classification (NCBI taxonomy): domain Eukaryota; kingdom Metazoa; phylum Chordata; class Amphibia; order Anura; family Dendrobatidae; genus Ranitomeya; species Ranitomeya imitator. The sequence goes on from NW_027194081.1 coordinate 21,397, forward strand.
CTCTATACCCTACACTCTATACCCTACACTCTACACTCTATACCCTACACTCTATACCCTACACTCTATAAAATACACTCTATACCCTACACTCTACACTCTATACCATACACTCTATACCCTACACTCTATACCATACACTCTATACCCTACACTCTATACCCTACACTCCACACCCTACACTCTATACCTTACACTCTATACCCTACACTCTAAAATCTATACCCTACACTCTATACCCTACACTCTATACCCTATACCCTACACTCTGTACACTACACTCTATACCATACACGCTATACTCTATACCCTACACTCTATACCATACACTCTACATCCTACACTCTACACCACTCTACACCCCACACTCTACACCCTACACCCTACACTCTATACCATACACTCTACACCATACACTCTATACCCTATACCCTATACCCTACAATCTATACCCTACACTCTATACCCTACACTCTATACCCTACACTCTATACCCTACACTCTACACTCTATACCCTACACTCTATACCATACACTGTATACCCTACACTCTATACCCTACACTCTACACTCTATATCCTACACTCTATACCCTACACTTTACACTCTACACCCTACACTCTACATTCTATACCCTACACTCTAAACTCTACACTCTATAGCCTACACTCTAAACCCTACACTCTATACCCTACACTCTACACTTTATACCCTACACTCTATACCATACACTCTATACCCTACACTCTACACTTTATACCCTACACTCTATACCATACACTCTATACCCTACACTCTATACCCTACACTATACACTCTATACCCTACACTCTACACTGTATACCATACACTCTATGCCCCACACTCTCTACCCTAAACTCTACATTCTATACCCTACACTCTACACCCTAAGCTCTATACCATACACTCTATACCCTACACTCTATACCCTACACTCTATACCCTACACTCTATACCCTACACCCTACGCTCTATACGCTACACTCTATAACCTACACTCTATACCCTACACTCTATACCCTACACTCTACACTTTATACCCTACACTCTATACCATACACTCTATACCCTACACTCTATACCCTACACTCTATACCCTACACTCTATACCCTACACTCTATACCCTACACCCTACGCTCTATACGCTACACTCTATTCCCTAAACTCTACACTCTATACCCTACACTCTACACCCTAAGCTCTATACCCTACACTCTATACCCTACACTCTACACTCTATACCCTACACTCTATACCCTACACCCTAAGCTCTATACGCTACACTCTATAACCTACACTCTATACCCTACACTCTATACCCTAAACTCTACACTCTATACCCTACACTCTACACCCTAAGCTCTATACCCTACACTCTATACCCTACACTCTATACCCTACACTCTATACCCTACACTCTATACCCTACACCCTACGCTCTATACGCTACACTCTATACGCTACACTATACACTCTATACCCTACACTCTACACTGTATACCATACACTCTATGCCCCACACTCTATACCCTAAACTCTACACTCTATACCCTACACTCTACACCCTAAACTCTATACCATACACTCTATACCCTACACTCTACACTCTATACCCTACACTCTACACTCTATACCCTACACTCTACACTCTATACCCTACACTCTATACCATACACTCTATACCCTACACTCTACACTCTATACCCTACACTCTATACCCTACACTCTATACCCTACACTCTACACTCTATACTCTACACTCTATACCCTACACTCTACACTCTATACCCTACACTCTATACCCTACACTCTATACCATACACTCTATACCATATACTCTATACCCTACACTCTATACCCTACACTCTACACCCTACACTCTATACCCTACACTCTACACTCTATACCCTACACTCTATACCCTACACTCTATACCCTACACTCTATACCCTACACTCTATACCCTATACCCTACACTCTATACACTACACTCTATACCATACACGCTATACTCTATACCCTACACTCTATACCATACACTCTAAATCCTACACTCTACACCACTCTACACCCCACACTCTACACCCTACACCCTACACTCTATACCCTACACTCTACACCATACACTCTATACCCTATACCCTATACCCTACAATCTATACCCTACACTCTATACCCTACACTCTATACCCTACACTCTACACTCTATACCCTACACTCTATACCATACACTGTATACCCTACACTCTATACCCTACACTCTACACTCTATATCCTACACTCTATACCCTACACTTTACACTCTACACCCTACACTCTACATTCTATACCCTACACTCTAAACTCTACACTCTATAGCCTACACTCTATACCCTACACTCTATACCCTACACTCTACACTTTATACCCTACACTCTATACCATACACTCTATACCCTACACTCTACACTTTATACCCTACACTCTATACCATACACTCTATACCCTTCACTCTATACCCTACACTATACACTCTATACCCTACACTCTACACTGTATACCATACACTCTATGCCCCACACTCTCTACCCTAAACTCTACATTCTATACCCTACACTCTACACCCTAAGCTCTATACCATACACTCTATACCCTACACTCTATACCCTACACTCTATACCCTACACTCTATACCCTACACCCTACGCTCTATACGCTACACTCTATAACCTACACTCTATACCCTACACTCTATACCCTACACTCTACACTTTATACCCTACACTCTATACCATACACTCTATATCCTACACTCTATACCCTACACTCTATACCCTACACTCTATACCCTACACTCTATACCCTACACCCTACGCTCTATACGCTACACTCTATAACCTACACTCTATACCTTACACTCTATACCCTAAACTCTACACTCTATACCCTACACTCTACACCCTAAGCTCTATACCCTACACTCTATACCCTACACTCTATACCCTACACTCTATACCCTACACTCTATACCCTACACCCTACGCTCTATACGCTACACTCTATACCCTACACTATACACTCTATACCCTACACTCTACACTGCATACCATACACTCTATGCCCCACACTCTATACCCTAAACTCTACACTCTATACCCTACACTCTACACCCTAAGCTCTATACCCTACACTCTATACCCTACACTCTACACTCTATACCCTACACTCTATACCCTACACCCTACGCTCTATACGCTACACTCTATACCCTACACTCTACACTCTACACTGTATACCATACACTCTATGCCCCACACTCTATACCCTAAACTCTACACTCTATACCCTACACTCTACACCCTAAACTCTATACCATACACTCTATACCCTACACTCTACACTCTATACCCTACACTCTACACTCTATACCCTACACTCTACACTCTATACCCTACACTCTATACCATACACTATATACCCTACACTCTACACTCTATACCCTACACTCTATACCCTACACTCTACACTCTATACCCCACACTCTACACTCTATACCCTACACTCTATACCCTACACTCTATACCATACACTCTATACCATATACTCTATACCCTACACTCTATACCCTACACTCTACACCCTACACTCTATACCCTACACTCTACACTCTATAACCTACACTCTATACCCTACACTCTATACCCTACACTCTATACCCTACACTCTATACCCTACACTCTACACTCTATACCCTACACTCTACACTATATACCCTACACACTATACCCTAAACTCTATACCCTACACTCTACACTCTATACCCTACACTCTACACCCTGCACTCTGTACCCTACACTCTATACCCTACACTCTACACTCTGTACCCTACACTCTATACCCTACACTCTATACCCTACACTCTATACCCTACACTCTATACCCTACACTCTACACCCTACACTCTATACCATACACTCTACACCCTACACTCTATACCATACACTCTATACCCTACACTTTACACTCTATACCCTACACTCTATACCATACACTCTACACTTTATACCCTACACTCTATACCATACACATTATACCCTACACTCTATACCCTACACTCTATACCCTACACTCTATACCCTACACTCTAATCCCTACACTCTAATCCCTACACTCTGATCCCTACACTCTAATCCCTACACTCTAATCCCTACACTCTATACCCTACACTCTATACTCTACACTCTACACTCTATACCCTACACTCTAATCCCTACACTCTAATCCCTACACTCTACACTCTATACCCTACACTCTATACCCTACACTCTATACCCTACACTCTACACTCTATACCCTACACTCTATACCCTACACTCTACACTCTATACCCTACACTCTATACCCTACACTCTATACCATACACTCTATACCCTACACTCTATACCCTACACTCCACACCCTACACTCTATACCTTACACTCTATACCCTACACTCTAAAATCTATACCCTACACTCTATACCCTACACTCTATACCCTATACCCTACACTCTATACACTACACTCTATACCATACACGCTATACTCTATACCCTACACTCTATACCATACACTCTACATCCTACACTCTACACCACTCTACACCCCACACTCTACACCCTACACTCTATACCTTACACTCTACACCATACACTCTATACCCTATACCCTATACCCTACAATCTATACCCTACACTCTATACCCTACACTCTATACCCTACACTCTATACCCTACACTCTACACTCTATACCCTACACTCTATACCATACACTGTATACCCTACACTCTATACCCTACACTCTACACTCTATATCCTACACTCTATACCCTACACTTTACACTCTACACCCTACACTCTACATTCTATACCCTACACTCTAAACTCTACACTCTATTGCCTACACTCTATACCGTAGACTCTATACCCTACACTCTACACTTTATACCCTACACTCTATACCATTCACTCTATACCCTACACTCTACACTTTATACCCTACACTCTATACCATACACTCTATACCCTACACTCTATACCCTACACTATACACTCTATACCCTACACTCTACACTGTATACCATACACTCTATGCCCCACACTCTCTACCCTAAACTCTACATTCTATACCCTACACTCTACACCCTAAGCTCTATACCATACACTCTATACCCTACACTCTATACCCTACACTCTATACCCTACACTCTATACCCTACACCCTACGCTCTATACGCTACACTCTATAACCTACACTCTATACCCTACACTCTATACCCTAAACTCTACACTCTATACCCTACACTCTACACCCTAAGCTCTATACCCTACACTCTATACCCTACACTCTATACCCTACACTCTATACCCTACACCCTACGCTCTATACGCTACACTCTATACCCTACACTATACACTCTATACCCTACACTCTACACTGTATACCATACACTCTATGCCCCACACTCTATACCCTAAACTCTACACTCTATACCCTACACTCTACACCCTAAGCTCTATACCCTACACTCTATACCCTACACTCTACACTCTATACCCTACACTCTATACCCTACACCCTACGCTCTATACGCTACACTCTATACCCTACACTCTACACTCTACACTGTATACCATACACTCTATGCCCCACACTCTATACCCTAAACTCTACACTCTATACCCTACACTCTACACCCTAAACTCTATACCATACACTCTATACCCTACACTCTACACTCTATACCCTACACTCTACACTCTATACCCTACACTCTACACTCTATACCCTACACTCTATACCATACACTCTATACCCTACACTCTACACTCTATACCCTACACTCTATACCCTACACTCTATACCCTACACTCTACACTCTATACCCTACACTCTATACCCTACACTCTACACTCTATACCCTACACTCTATACCCTACACTCTATACCATACACTCTATACCATATACTCTATACCCTACACTCTATACCCTACACTCTACACCCTACACTCTATACCCTACACTCTACACTCTATACCCTACACTCTATACCCTACACTCTATACCCTACACTCTATACCCTACACTCTATACCCTATACCCTACACTCTATACACTACACTCTATACCATACACGCTATACTCTATACCCTACACTCTATACCATACACTCTAAATCCTACACTCTACACCCCACACTCTACACCCCACACTCTACACCCTACACCCTACACTCTATACCCTACACTCTACACCATACACTCTATACCCTATACCCTATACCCTACAATCTATACCCTACACTCTATACCCTACACTCTATACCCTACACTCTACACTCTATACCCTACACTCTATACCATACACTGTATACCCTACACTCTATACCCTACACTCTACACTCTATATCCTACACTCTATACCCTACACTTTACACTCTACACCCTACACTCTACATTCTATAACCTACACTCTAAACTCTACACTCTATAGCCTACACTCTATACCCTACACTCTATACCCTACACTCTACACTTTATACCCTACACTCTATACCATACACTCTATACCCTACACTCTACACTTTATACCCTACACTCTATACCATACACTCTATACCCTTCACTCTATACCCTACACTATACACTCTATACCCTACACTCTACACTGTATACCATACACTCTATGCCCCACACTCTCTACCCTAAACTCTACATTCTATACCCTACACTCTACACCCTAAGCTCTATACCATACACTCTATACCCTACACTCTATACCCTACACTCTATACCCTACACTCTATACCCTACACCCTACGCTCTATACGCTACACTCTATAACCTACACTCTATACCCTACACTCTATACCCTACACTCTACACTTTATACCCTACACTCTATACCATACACTCTATACCCTACACTCTATACCCTACACTCTATACCCTACACTCTATACCCTACACTCTATACCCTACACCCTACGCTCTATACGCTACACTCTATAACCTACACTCTATACCTTACACTCTATACCCTAAACTCTACACTCTATACCCTACACTCTACACCCTAAGCTCTATACCCTACACTCTATACCCTACACTCTATACCCTGCACTCTGTACCCTACACTCTATACCCTACACTCTACACTCTGTACCCTACACTCTATACCCTACACTCTATACCCTACACTCTATACCCTACACTATATACCCTACACTCTACACCCTACACTCTATACCATACACTCTACACCCTACACTCTATACCATACACTCTATACCCTACACTTTACACTCTATACCCTACACTCTATACCATACACTCTACACTTTATACCCTACACTCTATACCATACACACTATACCCTACACTCTATACCCTACACTCTATACCCTACACTCTATACCCTACACTCTAATCCCTACACTCTAATCCCTACACTCTGATCCCTACACTCTAATCCCTACACTCTAATCCCTACACTCTATACCCTACACTCTATACTCTACACTCTACACTCTATACCCTACACTCTAATCCCTACACTCTAATCCCTACACTCTACACTCTATACCCTACACTCTATACCCTACACTCTATACCCTACACTCTACACTCTATACCCTACACTCTATACCCTACACTCTACACTCTATACCCTACACTCTATACCCTACACTCTATACCATACACTCTATACCCTACACTCTATACCCTACACTCCACACCCTACACTCTATACCTTACACTCTATACCCTACACTCTAAAATCTATACCCTACACTCTATACCCTACATTCTATACCCTATACCCTACACTCTATACACTACACTCTATACCATACACGCTATACTCTATACCCTACACTCTATACCATACACTCTACATCCTACACTCTACACCACTCTACACCCCACACTCTACACCCTACACTCTATACCTTACACTCTACACCATACACTCTATACCCTATACCCTATACCCTACAATCTATACCCTACACTCTATACCCTACACTCTATACCCTACACTCTATACCCTACACTCTACACTCTATACCCTACACTCTATACCATACACTGTATACCCTACACTCTATACCCTACACTCTACACTCTATATCCTACACTCTATACCCTACACTTTACACTCTACACCCTACACTCTACATTCTATACCCTACACTCTAAACTCTACACTCTATTGCCTACACTCTATACCGTAGACTCTATACCCTACAATCTACACTTTATACCCTACACTCTATACCATACACTCAATACCCTACACTCTACACTTTATACCCTACACTCTATACCATACACTCTATACCCTACACTCTATACCCTACACTATACACTCTATACCCTACACTCTACACTGTATACCATACACTCTATGCCCCACACTCTCTACCCTAAACTCTACATTCTATACCCTACACTCTACACCCTAAGCTCTATACCATACACTCTATACCCTACACTCTATACCCTACACTCTATACCCTACACCCTACGTTCTATACACTACACTCTATAACCTACACTCTATACCCTACACTCTATACCCTAAACTCTACACTCTATACCCTACACTCTACACCCTAAGCTCTATACCCTACACTCTATACCCTACACTCTATACCCTACACTCTATACCCTACACTCTATACACTACACCCTACGCTCTATACGCTACACTCTATACCCTACACTATACACTCTATACCCTACACTCTACACTGTATACCATACACTCTATGCCCCACACTCTATACCCTAAACTCTACACTCTATACCCTACACTCTACACCCTAAGCTCTATACCCTACACTCTATACCCTACACTCTACACTCTATACCCTACACTCTATACCCTACACCCTACGCTCTATACGCTACACTCTATACCCTACACTCTACACTCTACACTGTATACCATACACTCTATGCCCCACACTCTATACCCTAAACTCTACACTCTATACCCTACACTCTACACCCTAAACTCTATACCATACACTCTATACCCTACACTCTACACTCTATACCCTACACTCTACACTCTATACCCTACACTCTACACTCTATACCCTACACTCTATACCATACACTCTATACCCTACACTCTACACTCTATACCCTACACTCTATACCCTACACTCTATACCCTACACTCTACACTCTATACCCTACACTCTATACCCTACACTCTACACTCTATACCCTACACTCTATACCCTACACTCTATACCATACACTCTATACCATATACTCTATACCCTACACTCTATACCCTACACTCTACACCCTACACTCTATACCCTACACTCTACACTCTATACCCTACACTCTATACCCTACACTCTATACCCTACACTCTATACCCTACACTCTATACCCTATACCCTACACTCTATACACTACACTCTATACCATACACGCTATACTCTATACCCTACACTCTATACCATACACTCTAAATCCTACACTCTACACCACTCTACACCCCACACTCTACACCCTACACCCTACACTCTATACCCTACACTCTACACCATACACTCTATACCCTATACCCTATACCCTACAATCTATACCCTACACTCTATACCCTACACTCTATACCCTACACTCTACACTCTATACCCTACACTCTATACCATACACTGTATACCCTACACTCTATACCCTACACTCTACACTCTATATCCTACACTCTATACCCTACACTTTACACTCTACACCCTACACTCTACATTCTATGACCTACACTCTAAACTCTACACTCTATAGCCTACACTCTATACCCTACACTCTATACCCTACACTCTACACTTTATACCCTACACTCTATACCATACACTCTATACCCTACACTCTACACTTTATACCCTACACTCTATACCATACACTCTATACCCTTCACTCTATACCCTACACTATACACTCTATACCCTACACTCTACACTGTATACCATACACTCTATGCCCCACACTCTCTACCCTAAACTCTACATTCTATACCCTACACTCTACACCCTAAGCTCTATACCATACACTCTATACCCTACACTCTATACCCTACACTCTATACCCTACACTCTATACCCTACACCCTACGCTCTATACGCTATACTCTATAACCTACACTCTATACCCTACACTCTATACCCTACACTCTACACTTTATACCCTACACTCTATACCATACACTCTATACCCTACACTCTATACCCTACACTCTATACCCTACACTCTATACCCTACACCCTACGCTCTATACGCTACACTCTATAACCTACACTCTATACCTTACACTCTATACCCTAAACTCTACACTCTATACCCTACACTCTACACCCTAAGCTCTATACCCTACACTCTATACCCTACACTCTATACCCTACACTCTATACCCTACACTCTATACCCTACACCCTACGCTCTATACGCTACACTCTATACCCTACACTATACACTCTATACCCTACACTCTATACTGCATACCATACACTCTATGCCCCACACTCTATACCCTAAACTCTACACTCTATACCCTACACTCTACACCCTAAGCTCTATACCCTACACTCTATACCCTACACTCTACACTCTATACCCTACACTCTATACCCTACACCCTACGCTCTATACGCTACACTCTATACCCTACACTCTACACTCTACACTGTATACCATACACTCTATGCCCCACACTCTATACCCTAAACTCTACACTCTATACCCTACACTCTACACCCTAAACTCTATACCATACACTCTATACCCTACACTCTACACTCTATACCCTACACTCTACACTCTATACCCTACACTCTACACTCTATACCCTACACTCTATACCATACACTATATACCCTACACTCTACACTCTATACCCTACACTCTATACCCTACACTCTATACCCCACACTCTACACTCTATACCCCACACTCTACACTCTATACCCTACACTCTATACCCTACACTCTATACCATACACTCTATACCATATACTCTATACCCTACACTCTATACCCTACACTCTACACCCTACACTCTATACCCTACACTCTACACTCTATAACCTACACTCTATACCCTACACTCTATACCCTACACTCTATACCCTACACTCTATACCCTACACTCTACACTCTATACCCTACACTCTACACTATATACCCTACACACTATACCCTAAACTCTATACCCTACACTCTACACTCTATACCCTACACTCTACACCCTGCACTCTGTACCCTACACTCTATACCCTACACTCTACACTCTGTACCCTACACTCTATACCCTACACTCTATACCCTACACTCTATAACCTACACTCTATACCCTACACTCTACACCCTACACTCTATACCATACACTCTACACCCTACACTCTATACCATACACTCTATACCCTACACTTTACACTCTATACCCTACACTCTATACCATACACTCTACACTTTATACCCTACACTCTATACCATACACACTATACCCTACACTCTATACCCTACACTCTATACCCTACACTCTATACCCTACACTCTAATCCCTACACTCTAATCCCTACACTCTGATCCCTACACTCTAATCCCTACACTCTAATCCCTACACTCTATACCCTACACTCTATACTCTACACTACTACACTCTATACCCTACACTCTAATCCCTACACTCTAATCCCTACACTCTACACTCTATACCCTACACTCTATACCCTACACTCTATACCCTACACTCTACACTCTATACCCTACACTCTATACCCTACACTCTACACTCTATACCCTACACTCTATACCCTACACTCTATACCATACACTCTATACCCTACACTCTATACCCTACACTCCACACCCTACACTCTATACCTTACACTCTATACCCTACACTCTAAAATCTATACCCTACACTCTATACCCTACACTCTATACCCTATACCCTACACTCTATACACTACACTCTATACCATACACGCTATACTCTATACCCTACACTCTATACCATACACTCTACATCCTACACTCTACACCACTCTACACCCCACACTCTACACCCTACACTCTATATCTTACACTCTACACCATACACTCTATACCCTATACCCTATACCCTACAATCTATACCCTACACTCTATACCCTACACTCTATACCCTACACTCTATACCCTACACTCTACACTCTATACCCTACACTCTATACCATACACTGTATACCCTACACTCTATACCCTACAATCTACACTCTATATCCTACACTCTATACCCTACACTTTACACTCTACACCCTACACTCTACATTCTATACCCTACACTCTAAACTCTACACTCTATTGCCTACACTCTATACCGTAGACTCTATACCCTACACTCTACACTTTATACCCTACACTCTACACCCTAAGCTCTATACCCTACACTCTATACCCTACACTCTATACCCTACACTCTATACCCTACACTCTATACCCTACACCCTACGCTCTATACGCTACACTCTATATCCTACACTATACACTCTATACCCTACACTCTATACTGTATACCATACACTCTATGCCCCACACTCTATACCCTAAACTCTACACTCTATACCCTACACTCTACACCCTAAGCTCTATACCCTACACTCTATACCCTACACTCTACACTCTATACCCTACACTCTATACCCTACACCCTACGCTCTATACGCTACACTCTATACCCTACACTCTACACTGTATACCATACACTCTATGCCCCACACTCTATACCCTAAACTCTACACTCTATACCCTACAGTCTACACCCTAAACTCTATACCATACACTCTATACCCTACACTCTACACTCTATACCCTACACTCTACACTCTATACCCTACACTCTACACTCTATACCCTACACTCTATACCATACACTCTATACCCTACACTCTACACTCTATACCCTACACTCTATACCCTACACTCTATACCCTACACTCTACACTCTATACCCTACACTCTATACCCTACACTCTACACTCTATACCCTACACTCTATACCCTACACTCTATACCATACACTCTATACCATATACTCTATACCCTACACTCTATACCCTACACTCTACACCCTACACTCTATACCCTACACTCTACACTCTATACCCTACACTCTATACCCTACACTCTATACCCTACACTCTATACCCTATACCCTACACTCTATACACTACACTCTATACCATACACGCTATACTCTCTACCCTACACTCTATACCATACACTCTAAATCCTACACTCTACACCACTCTACACCCCACACTCTACACCCTACACCCTACACTCTATACCCTACACTCTACACCATACACTCTATACCCTATAACCTACAATCTATACCCTACACTCTATACCCTACACTCTATACCCTACACTCTACACTCTATACCCTACACTCTATACCATACACTGTATACCCTACACTCTATACCCTACACTCTACACTCTATATCCTACACTCTATACCCTACACTTTACACTCTACACCCTACACTCTACATTCTATAACCTACACTCTAAACTCTACACTCTATAGCCTACACTCTATACCCTACACTCTATACCCTACACTCTACACTTTATACCCTACACTCTATACCATACACTCTATACCCTACACTCTACACTTTATACCCTACACTCTATACCATACACTCTATACCCTTCACTCTATACCCGACACTATACACTCTATACCCTACACTCTACACTGTATACCATACACTCTATGCCCCACACTCTCTACCCTAAACTCTACATTCTATACCCTACACTCTACACCCTAAGCTCTATACCATACACTCTATACCCTACACTCTATACCCTACACTCTATACCCTACACTCTATACCCTACACCCTACGCTCTATACGCTACACTCTATAACCTACACTCTATACCCTACACTCTATACCCTACACTCTACACTTTATACCCTACACTCTATACCATACACTCTACACCCTACACTCTATACCCTACACTCTATACCCTACACTCTATACCCTACACCCTACGCTCTATACGCTACACTCTATAACCTACACTCTATACCCTACACTCTATACCCTAAACTCTACACTCTATACCCTACACTCTACACCCTAAGCTCTATACCCTACACTCTATACCCTACACTCTATACCCTACACTCTATACCCTACACTCTATACCCTACACCCTACGCTCTATACGCTACACTCTATACCCTACACTATACACTCTATACCCTACACTCTACACTGCATACCATACACTCTATGCCCCACACTCTATACCCTAAACTCTACACTCTATACCCTACACTCTACACCCTAAGCTCTATACCCTACACTCTATACCCTACACTCTACACTCTATACCCTACACTCTATACCCTACACCCTACGCTCTATACGCTACACTCTATACCCTACACTCTACACTCTACACTGTATACCATACACTCTATGCCCCACACTCTATACCCTAAACTCTACACTCTATACCCTACACTCTACACCCTAAACTCTATACCATACACTCTATACCCTACACTCTACACTCTATACCCTACACTCTACACTCTATACCCTACACTCTACACTCTATACCCTACACTCTATACCATACACTCTATACCCTACACTCTACACTCTATACCCTACAGTCTATACCCTACACTCTATACCCTACACTCTACACTCTATACCCTACACTCTATACCCTACACTCTACACTCTATACCCTACACTCTATACCCTACACTCTATACCATACACTCTATACCATATACTCTATACCCTACACTCTATACCCTACAATCTACACCCTACACTCTATACCCTACACTCTACACTCTATACCCTACACTCTATACCCTACACTCTATACCCTACACTCTATACCCTATACCCTACACTCTATACACTACACTCTATACCATACACGCTATACTCTATACCCTACACTCTATACCATACACTCTAAATCCTACACTCTACACCACTCTACACCCCACACTCTACACCCTACACCCTACACTCTATACCCTACACTCTACACCATACACTCTATACCCTATACCCTATACCCTACAATCTATACCCTACACTCTATACCCTACACTCTATACCCTACACTCTACACTCTATACCCTACACTCTATACCATACACTGTATACCCTACACTCTATACCCTACACTCTACACTCTATATCCTACACTCTATACCCTACACTTTACACTCTACACCCTACACTCTACATTCTATACCCTACACTCTAAACTCTACACTCTATAGCCTACACTCTATACCCTACACTCTATACCCTACACTCTACACTTTATACCCTACACTCTATACCATACACTCTATACCCTACACTCTACACTTTATACCCTACACTCTATACCATACACTCTATACCCTACACTCTATACCCTACACTATACACTCTATACCCTACACTCTACACTGTATACCATACACTCTATGCCCCACACTCTCTACCCTAAACTCTACATTCTATACCCTACACTCTACACCCTAAGCTCTATACCATACAATCTATACCCTACACTCTATACCCTACACTCTATACCCTACACTCTATACCCTACACCCTACGCTCTATACGCTACACGCTATAACCTACACTCTATACCCTACACTCTATACCCTACACTCTACACTTTATACCCTACACTCTATACCATACACTCTATACCCTACACTCTATACCCTACACTCTATACCCTACACTATACACTCTATACCCTACACTCTACACTGTATACCATACACTCTATGCCCCACACTCTATACCCTAAACTCTACACTCTATACCCTACACTCTACACCCTAAGCTCTATACCCTACACTATATACCCTACACTCTATACCCTACACTCTATACCCTACACTCTATACCCTACACCCTACGCTCTATACGCTACACTCTATACCCTACACTATACACTCTATACCCTACACTCTACACTGTATACCATACACTCTATGCCCCACACTCTATACCCTAAACTCTACACTCTATACCCTACACTCTACACCCTAAGCTCTATACCCTACACTCTATACCCTACACTCTACACTCTATACCCTACACTCTATACCCTACACCCTACGCTCTATACGCTACACTCTATACCCTACACTCTACACTCTACACTGTATACCATACACTCTATGCCCCACACTCTATACCCTAAACTCTACACTCTATACCCTACACTCTACACCCTAAACTCTATACCATACACTCTATACCCTACACTCTACACTCTATACCCTACACTCTATACCCTACACCTTACGCTCTATACGCTACACTCTATACCCTACACTGTACACTCTACATTGTATACCATACACTCTATGCCCCACACTCTATACCCTAAACCCTACACTCTATACCCTACACTCTACACTCTATACCCTACACTCTATACCATACACTCTATACCATATACTCTATACCCTACACTCTATACCCTACACTCTACACCCTACACTCTATACCCTACACTCTACACTCTATACCCTACACTCTATACCCTACACTCTATACCCTACACTCTATACCCTACACTCTACACTGTATACCATACACTCTATGCCCCACACTCTCTACCCTAAACTCTACATTCTATACCCTACACTCTACACCCTAAGCTCTATACCATACAATCTATACCCTACACTCTACACTATATACCCTACACACTATACCCTATACTCTATACCCTACACTCTACACTCTATACCCTACACTCTACACCCTGCACTCTGTACCTTACACTCTATACCCTACACTCTACACTCTGTACCCTACACTCTATACCCTACACTCTATACCCTACACTCTATACCCTACACTCTATACCCTACACTCTACACTCTATACCCTACACTCTATACCATACACTCTATACCCTACACTTTACACTCTATACCCTACACTCTATACCCTACACTCTATACCCTACACTCTATACCCTACACTCTATACCCTACACTCTATACCCTACACTCTAATCCCTACACTCTAATCCCTACACTCTAATCCCCACACTCTAATCCCTACACTCTAATCCCTACACTCTATACCCTACACTCTATACTCTACACTCTACACTCTATACCCTACACTCTAATCCCTACACTCTAATCCCTACACTCTACACTCTATACCCTACACTCTATACCCTACACTCTATACCCTACACTCTACACTCTATACCCTACACCCTATACCCTACACTCTACACTCTATACCCTACACTCTATACCCTACACTCTATAAAATACACTCTATACCCTACACTCTACACTCTATACCATACACTCTATACCCTACACTCTATACCATACACTCTATACCCTACACTCTATACCCTACACTCCACACCCTACACTCTATACCTTACACTCTATACCCTACACTCTAAAATCTATACCCTACACTCTATACCCTACACTCTATACCCTATACCCTACACTCTATACACTACACTCTATACCATACACGCTATACTCTATACCCTACACTCTATACCATACACTCTACATCCTACACTCAACACCACTCTACACCCCACACTCTACACCCTACACCCTACACTCTATACCCTACACTCTACACCATACACTCTATACCCTATACCCTATACTCTACAATCTATACCCTACACTCTATACCCTACACTCTATACCCTACACTCTATACCCTACACTCTACACTCTATACCCTACACTCTATACCATACACTGTATACCCTACACTCTATATCCTACACTCTATACCCTACACTTTACACTCTACACCCTACACTCTACATTCTATACCCTACACTCTAAACTCTACACTCTATAGCCTACACTCTATACCCTACACTCTATACCCTACACTCTACACTTTATACCCTACACTCTATACCATACACTCTATACCCTACACTCTACACTTTATACCCTACACTCTATACCATACACTCTATACCCTACACTCTATACCCTACACTATACACTCTATACCCTACACTCTACACTGTATACCATACACTCTATGCACCACACTCTCTACCCTAAACTCTACATTCTATACCCTACACTCTACACCCTAAGCTCTATACCATACAATCTATACCCTACACTCTATACCCTACACTCTATACCCTACACTCTATACCCTACACCCTACGCTCTATACGCTACACTCTATAACCTACACTCTATACCCTACACTCTATACCCTACACTCTACACTTTATACCCTACACTCTATACCATACACTCTATACCCTACATTCTATACCCTACACTCTATACCCTACACTATACACTCTATACCCTACACTCTACACTGTATACCATACACTCTATGCCCCACACTCTATACCCTAAACTCTACACTCTATACCCTACACTCTACACCCTAAGCTCTATACCCTACACTCTATACCCTACACTCTATACCCTACACTCTATACCCTACACTCTATACCCTACACCCTACGCTCTATACGCTACACTCTATACCCTACACTATACACTCTATACCCTACACTCTACACTGTATACCATACACTCTATGCCCCACACTCTATACCCTAAACTCTACACTCTATACCCTACACTCTACACCCTAAGCTCTATACCCTACACTCTATACCCTACACTCTACACTCTATACCCTACACTCTATACCCTACACCCTACGCTCTATACGCTACACTCTATACCCTACACTCTACACTCTACACTGTATACCATACACTCTATGCCCCACACTCTATACCCTAAACTCTACACTCTATACCCTACACTCTACACCCTAAACTCTATACCCTACACTCTATACCCTACACCCTACGCTCTATACGCTACACTCTATACCCTACACTATACACTCTATACCCTACACTCTACACTGTATACCATACACTCTATGCCCCACACTCTATACCCTAAACTCTACACTCTATACCCTACACTCTACACCCTAAGCTCTATACCCTACACTCTATACCCTACACTCTACACTCTATACCCTACACTCTATACCCTACACCCTACGCTCTATACGCTACACTCTATACCCTACACTCTACACTCTACACTGTATACCATACACTCTATGCCCCACACTCTATACCCTAAACTCTACACTCTATACCCTACACTCTACACCCTAAACTCTATACCATACACTCTATACCCTACACTCTACACTCTATACCCTACACTCTATACCCTACACCTTACGCTCTATACGCTACACTCTATACCCTACACTGTACACTCTACATTGTATACCATACACTCTATGCCCCACACTCTATACCCTAAACCCTACACTCTATACCCTACACTCTACACTCTATACCCTACACTCTATACCATACACTCTATACCATATACTCTATACCCTACACTCTATACCCTACACTCTACACCCTACACTCTATACCCTACACTCTACACTCTATACCCTACACTCTATACCCTACACTCTATACCCTACACTCTATACCCTACACTCTATACCCTACACTCTACACTGTATACCATACACTCTATGCCCCACACTCTCTACCCTAAACTCTACATTCTATACCCTACACTCTACACCCTAAGCTCTATACCATACAATCTATACCCTACACTCTACACTATATACCCTACACACTATACCCTAAACTCTATACCCTACACTCTACACTCTATACCCTACACTCTACACCCTGCACTCTGTACCTTACACTCTATACCCTACACTCTACACTCTGTACCCTACACTCTATACCCTACACTCTATACCCTACACTCTATACCCTACACTCTATACCCTACACTCTACACTCTATACCCTACACTCTATACCATACACTCTACACCCTACACTCTATACCATACACTCTATACCCTACACTTTACACTCTATACCCTACACTCTATACCCTACACTCTATACCCTACACTCTATACCCTACACTCTAATCCCTACACTCTAATCCCTACACTCTAATCCCTACACTCTAATCCCTACACTCTATACCCTACACTCTATACTCTACACTCTATACCCTACACTCTAATCCCTACACTCTAATCCCTACACTCTACACTCTATACCCTACACTCTATACCCTACACTCTATACCCTACACTCTACACTCTATACCCTACACCCTATACCCTACACTCTACACTCTATACCCTACACTCTATACCCTACACTCTATAAAATACACTCTATACCCTACACTCTACACTCTATACCATACACTCTATACCCTACACTCTATACCATACACTCTATACCCTACACTCTATACTCTACACTCCACACCCTACACTCTATACCTTACACTCTATACCCTACACTCTAAAATCTATACCCTACACTCTATACCCTACACTCTATACCCTATACCCTACACTCTATACACTACACTCTATACCATACACGCTATACTCTATACCCTACACTCTATACCATACACTCTACATCCTACACTCAACACCACTCTACACCCCACACTCTACACCCTACACCCTACACTCTATACCCTACACTCTACACCATACACTCTATACCCTATACCCTATACTCTACAATCTATACCCTACACTCTATACCCTACACTCTATACCCTACACTCTATACCCTACACTCTACACTCTATACCCTACACTCTATACCATACACTGTATACCCTACACTCTATACCCTACACTCTACACTCTATATCCTACACTCTATACCCTACACTTTACACTCTACACCCTACACTCTACATTCTATACCCTACACTCTAAACTCTACACTCTATAGCCTACACTCTATACCCTACACTCTATACCCTACACTCTACACTTTATACCCTACACTCTATACCATACACTCTATACCCTACACTCTACACTTTATACCCTACACTCTATACCATACACTCTATACCCTAAACTCTATACCCTACACTATACACTCTATACCCTACACTCTACACTGTATACCATACACTCTATGCCCCACACTCTCTACCCTAAACTCTACATTCTATACCCTACACTCTACACCCTAAGCTCTATACCATACAATCTATACCCTACACTCTATACCCTACACTCTATACCCTACACTCTATACCCTACACCCTACGCTGTATACGCTACACTCTATAACCTACACTCTATACCCTACACTCTATACCCTACACTCTACACTTTATACCCTACACTCTATACCATACACTCTATACCCTACATTCTATACCCTACACTCTATACCCTACACTATACACTCTATACCCTACACTCTACACTGTATACCATACACTCTATGCCCCACACTCTATACCCTAAACTCTACACTCTATACCCTACACTCTACACCCTAAGCTCTATACCCTACACTCTATACCCTACACTCTATACCCTACACTCTATACCCTACACTCTATACCCTACACCCTACGCTCTATACGCTACACTCTATACCCTACACTATACACTCTATACCCTACACTCTACACTGTATACCATACACTCTATGCCCCACACTCTATACCCTAAACTCTACACTCTATACCCTACACTCTACACCCTAAGCTCTATACCCTACACTCTATACCCTACACTCTACACTCTATACCCTACACTCTATACCCTACACCCTACGCTCTATACGCTACACTCTATACCCTACACTCTACACTCTACACTGTATACCATACACTCTATGCCCCACACTCTATACCCTAAACTCTACACTCTATACCCTACACTCTACACCCTAAACTCTATACCCTACACTCTATACCCTACACCCTACGCTCTATACGCTACACTCTATACCCTACACTATACACTCTATACCCTACACTCTACACTGTATACCATACACTCTATGCCCCACACTCTATACCCTACACTCTACACCCTAAGCTTCATACCCTACACTCTATTCCCTACAATCCACACTCTATACCCTACACTCTATACCCTACACCCTACGCTCTATACGCTACACTCTATACCCTACACTCTACACTCTACACTGTATACCATACACTCTATGCCCCACACTCTATACCCTAAACTCTACACTCTATACCCTACACTCTACACCCTAAACTCTATACCATACACTCTATACCCTACACTCTACACTCTATACCCTACACTCTACACTCTATACCCTACACTCTACACTCTATACCCTACACTCTATACCATACACTCTATACCCTACACTCTACACTCTATACCCTACACTCTATACCCTACACTCTATACCCTACACTCTACACTCTATACCCTACACTCTATACCATACACTCTATACCATATACTCTATACCCTACACTCTATACCCTACACTCTACACCCTACACTCTATACCCTACACTCTACACTCTATACCCTACACTCTATACCCTACACTCTATACCCTACACTCTATACCCTACACTCTATACCCTATACCCTACACTCTATACACTACACTCTATACCATACACGCTATACTCTATACCCTACACTCTATACCATACACTCTAAATCCTACACTCTACACCACTCTACACCCCACACTCTACACCCTACACTCTATACCCTACACTCTATACCCTACACTCTATACCCTACACCCTACGCTCTATACGCTACACTCTATACCCTACACTATACACTCTATACCCTACACTCTACACTGTATACCATACACTCTATGCCCCACACTCTATACCCTAAACTCTACACTCTATACCCTACACTCTACACCCTAAGCTCTATACCCTACACTCTATACCCTACACTCTACACTCTATACCCTACACTCTATACCCTACACCCTACGCTCTATACGCTACACTCTATACCCTACACTCTACACTCTACACTGTATACCATACACTCTATGCCCCACACTCTATACCCTAAACTCTACACTCTATACCCTACACTCTACACCCTAAACTCTATACCCTACACTCTATAGCCTACACCCTACGCTCTATACGCTACACTCTATACCCTACACTATACACTCTATACCCTACACTCTACACTGTATACCATACACTCTATGCCCCACACTCTATACCCTAAACTCTACACTCTATACCCTACACTCTACACCCTAAGCTTCATACCCTACACTCTATACCCTACAATCCACACTCTATACCCTACACTCTATACCCTACACCCTACGCTCTATACGCTACACTCTATACCCTACACTCTACACTCTACACTGTATACCATACACTCTATGCCCCACACTCTATACCCTAAACTCTACACTCTATACCCTACACTCTACACCCTAAACTCTATACCATACACTCTATACCCTACACTCTACACTCTATACCCTACACTCTACACTCTATACCCTACACTCTACACTCTATACCCTACACTCTATACCATACACTCTATACCCTACACTCTACACTCTATACCCTACACTCTATACCCTACACTCTATACCCTACACTCTACACTCTATACCCTACACTCTATACCCTACACTCTACACTCTATACCCTACACTCTATACCATACACTCTATACCATATACTCTATACCCTACACTCTATACCCTACACTCTACACCCTACACTCTATACCCTACACTCTACACTCTATACCCTACACTCTATACCCTACACTCTATACCCTACACTCTATACCCTACACTCTATACCCTATACCCTACACTCTATACACTACACTCTATACCATACACGCTATACTCTATACCCTACACTCTATACCATACACTCTAAATCCTACACTCTACACCACTCTACACCCCACACTCTACACCCTACACCCTACACTCTATACCCTACACTCTACACCATACACTCTATACCCTATACCCTATACCCTACAATCTATACCCTACACTCTATACCCTACACTCTATACCCTACACTCTACACTCTATACCCTACACTCTATACCATACACTGTATACCCTACACTCTATACCCTACACTCTACACTCTATATCCTACACTCTATACCCTACACTTTACACTCTACACCCTACACTCTACATTCTATACCCTACACTCTAAACTCTACACTCTATAGCCTACACTCTATACCCTACACTCTATACCCTACACTCTACACTTTATACCCTACACTCTATACCATACACTCTATACCCTACACTCTACACTTTATACCCTACACTCTATACCATACACTCTATGCCCTACACTCTATACCCTACACTATACACTCTATACCCTACACTCTACACTGTATACCATACACTCTATGCCCCACACTCTCTACCCAAAACTCTACATTCTATACCCTACACTCTACACCCTAAGCTCTATAACATACACTCTATACCCTACACTCTATACCCTACACTCTATACCCTACACTCTATACCCTACACCCTACGCTCTATACGCTACACTCTATAACCTACACTCTATACCCTACACTCTATACCCTACACTCTACACTTTATACCCTACACTCTATACCCTACACTCTATACCCTACACTCTATACCCTACACTCTATACCCTACACTCTATACCCTACACCCTACGCTCTATACGCTACACTCTATAACCTACACTCTATACCTTACACTCTATACCCTAAACTCTACACTCTATACCCTACACTCTACACCCTAAGCTCTATACCCTACACTCTATACCCTACACTCTATACCCTACACTCTATACCCTACACTCTATACCCTACACCCTACGCTCTATATGCTACACTCTATACCCTACACTCTATACCCTTCACTCTACACTCTATACCCTACACTCTATAGCCTACACTCTATACCCTACAGTATATACCCTACACTCTATACCCTACACTTTACACCTTTACACCCTACACTCTATACCCTACACCCTACGCTCTATACGCTACACTCTATAACCTACACTCTATACCTTACACTCTATACCCTAAACTCTACACTCTATACCCTACACTCTACACCCTAAGCTCTATACCCTACACTCTATACCCTACACTCTATACCCTACACTCTATACCCTACACTCTATACCCTACACCCTACGCTCTATATGCTACACTCTATACCCTACACTCTATACCCTTCACTCTACACTCTATACCCTACACTCTATAGCCTACACTCTATACCCTACAGTATATACCCTACACTCTATACCCTACACTTTACACCTTACACCCTACACTCTATTCTCTACACTCTATACCCTACACTCTATACCCTACACTCTATACCCTACACTCTACACTCTATACCCTACACCCTACACTCTATACCCTACACTCTACACCCTATACGCCACACTCTATACCCTACACCCTACACTCTATACCCTACACTCTACACTCTATACCCTACACTCTACACCCTACACTCTATACCCTACACTCTATACCCTACACCCTACACTCTACACTCTATACCCTACACTCTACACTCTACTCCCTACACTATACACTCTATACCCTACACTCTACACTCTATACCCTACACTCTACTCCCTACACTCTATACCCTACACTCTACACCCTACACTCTACACCCTACACTCTATACCCTACACTCTATACCCTACACTCTATACCCTACACTCTACACCCTACACTCTACACCCTACACTCTACACCCTACACTCTATACCCTACACTCTATACCCTACACTCTATACCCTACACTCTATACGCTACACTCTACACCCTACACTCTACACCCTACACTCTACACCCTACACTCTGTACCCTACACTCAATACCCTACACTGTACACTCTTTACCCTACACTCTATACCCTACACTCTTTACCCTACACCCTATACCCTACACTCTATACCCTACACTCTATACCCTACACTCTATACCCTACACTCTAAACTCTATACCCTACACTCTACACTCTATACCCTACACTCTATAACATACACTCTATACCCTACACTCTATACCCTACACTCTATACCCTACACTCTATACCATACACTTTACACCCTACACTCTATACCATACACTCTACACCATACACTCTATAGCATACACTCTATACCCTACACTCTATACCCTACACTCTATACCCTACACTCTATACCCTACACTCTACACTCTGTACCCTACACTCTATACCATACACTCTATACCCTACACTCTATACCTTACACTATACACCCTACACTCTAATCCCTACACTCTACACTCTATACCCTACACTCTATACCCTACACTCTATACCCTACACTCTACACCCTACACTCTACACCCTACACTCTACACCCTACACCCTACACACTATACCCTATACTCTACACCCTACACTCTATACCATACACTCTACACTTTATACCCTACACTCTATAACATACACTCTATACCCTACACTCTATACCCTACACTCCATACCCTACACTCTATACCATACACTCTATACCATACACTCTATACCCTACACTCTATACCATACACTCTACACCATACACTCTATAGCATACACTCTATACCCTACACTCTACACTCTATACCCTACACTCTACACTTTATACCCTACTCTCTATACCCTGCACTCTATACCCTACACTCTACAACCTGCACTCTATACCC
Organism: Ranitomeya imitator; assembly: GCF_032444005.1. Classification (NCBI taxonomy): domain Eukaryota; kingdom Metazoa; phylum Chordata; class Amphibia; order Anura; family Dendrobatidae; genus Ranitomeya; species Ranitomeya imitator. The sequence goes on from NW_027194081.1 coordinate 48,136, forward strand.
TACACTCTATACCCTACACCCTACACTCTATACCCTACACTCTGTACCCTACACTCTATACCCTACACTATACACTCTATACCCTACACTCTATAACATACACTATATACCCTACATTCTATACCCTACACTCTATACCCTACACTCTATACCATACACTCTATACCCTACACTCTATACCATACACTCTACACCCTACACTCTATACCATACACTCTACACCATACACTCTATAGCATACACTCTATACCCTACACTATACACTCTATACCCTACACTCTATACCCTACACTATACACTCTATACCCTACACTCTACACTTTATACCCTACACTCTATACCCTACACTCTATACCCTACACTCTATACCCTACACTCTATACCCTACACTCTACAACCTGCACTCTACAACCTGCAATCTATACCCTACACTCTATACCCTACACTCTATACCCTACACTCTATACCCTACACTCTACACTCTATACCCTACACTCTATACCCTACACTCTATACTCTACACTCTACACTCTATAACCTACACTCTATAGCCTACACTCTACACCCTACACTCTATACCCTGCACTCTATACCATACACTCTACACTCTATACCCTACACTCTACTCCCTACACTCTACACCCTACACTCTATACCCTACACTCTACACCCTACACTCTATACCCTACACTCTATACCCTACACTCTACAACCTGCACTCTACAACCTGCAATCTATACCCTACACTCTATACCCTACACTCTATACCCTACACTCTATACCCTTAACTCTATACCCTACACTCTACACTCTATACCCTACACTCTATACCCTACACTCTATACCCTACACTCTATACCCTACACTCTACACTCTATAACCTACACTCTATAGTCTACACTCTACACCCTACACTCTATACCCTGCACTCTATACCCTACACTCTACACTCTATACCCTACACTCTATACCCTACACTCTACACCCTACACCCTATACCCTACACTCTATACCCTACACTCTATACCCTACACTCTATACCCTACACTATACACTCTAAACCCTACACTCTACACTTTATACCCTACACTCTATTCCCTACACTCTATACCCTGCACTCTATACCCTGCACTCTACACCCAACACTATAAACCCTACACTCTACACCCTACACTCTATACCCTACACTCTATACCCTACACTCTACACTCTATACCCTACACTCTATAGCCTACACTCTATACCCTACAGTATATACCCTACACTCTATACCCTACACTCTACACTTTACACTCTACACTCTATTCCCTACACTCTATACCCTACACTCTATACCCTACACTCTATACCCTACACTCTACACTCTATACCCTACACCCTACACTCTATACCCTACACTCTATATCCTACACTCTATGCCCTGCACTCTACACCCTGCACTCTACACCCAACACTCTATACCCTACACTCTACACCCTACACTCTATACCCTACACTCTATAACCTACACTCTACACTCTATACCCTACACTCTATAGCCTACACTCTATACCCTACACTCTAATCCCTACACTCTACACTCTATACCCTACACTCTATACCATACACTCTACACCATAAACTCTATAGCATACACTCTACACTCTATACCCTACACTCTATACCCTACACTCTATACCCTACACTATACACTCTATACCCTACACTCTACACTTTATACCCTACTCTCTATACCTACACTCTATACCCTACACTCTACAACCTGCACTCTATACCCTACACTCTATACCCTACACCCTACACTCTATACCCTACACTCTATACCCTACACTCTATACCCTACACTCTACACTCTATACCCTACACTCTATAGCCTACACTCTACACTCTACTCTATAGAGTACACTCTACTCTATGTAGGGTATAGAGTGTATGGTATAGAGTTTAGGGTGTAGAGTGTAGGGTATAGAGTGTAGAGTTTAGGGTATAGAGTGTGGGGCATAGAGTGTATGGTATACAGTGTAGAGTGTAGAGTGTAGGGTATAGAGTGTAGCGTATAGAGCGTAGGGTGAAGGGTATAGAGTGTAGGGTATAGAGTGTAGAGTGTAGGGTATAGAGTGTAGGGTATAGAGCTTAGGGTGTAGAGTGTAGGGTATAGAGTGTAGAGTTTAGGGTATAGAGTGTGGGGCATAGAGTGTATGGTATACAGTGTAGAGTGTAGGGTATAGAGTGTATAGTGTAGGGTATAGAGTGTAGCGTATAGAGCGTAGGGTGTAGGGTATAGAGTGTAGGGTATAGAGTGTAGGGTATAGAGTGTAGGGTATAAAGTGTAGAGTGTATGGTATAGAGTGTAGGGTATAGAGTGTAAAGTGTAGGGTATAGAGTGTATGGTATAGAGTGTAGGGTGTAGAGTGTATGGTATAGAGTGTAGGGTATAGAGTGTAGAGTGTAGGGTATAGAGTGTAGGGTATAGAGTGTAGGCTATAGAGTGTAGGGTATAGAGTGTAGGGTATAGAGTGTAGGGTACAGAGTGTAGAGTGTAGGGTATAGAGTGTAGGGTACAGAGTGCAGGGTGTAGAGTGTAGGGTATAGAGTGTAGAGTGTAGGGTATAGAGTTTAGGGTATAGTGTGTAGGGTATATAGTGTAGAGTGTAGGGTATAGAGTGTAGAGTGTAGGGTATAGAGTGTAGGGTATAGAGTGTAGGGTATAGAGTGTAGGGTATAGAGTGTAGAGTGTAGGGTATAGAGTGTAGGGTGTAGAGTGTAGGGTATAGAGTGTAGGGTATAGAGTGTATGGTATAGAGTGTAGGGTATAAAGTGTAGAGTGTAGGGTATAGAGTGTATGGTATAGAGTGTAGGGTATAAAGTGTAGAGTGTAGGGTATATAGTGTAAGGTATAGAGTGTAGGCTATAGAGTGTAGAGTTTAGAGTGTAGGGTATAGAATGTAGAGTGTAGGGTGTAGAGTGTAAAGTGTAGGGTATAGAGTGTAGGATATAGAGTGTAGAGTGTAGGGTATAGAGTGTAGGGTATACAGTGTATGGTATAGTGTGTAGGGTATAGAGTGTAGAGTGTAGGGTATAGAGTGTAGGGTATAGAGTGTAGGGTATAGATTGTAGGGTATAGGGTATAGGGTATAGAGTGTATGGTGTAGAGTGTAGGGTATAGAGTGTAGGGTGTAGGGTGCAGAGTGTGGGGTGTAGAGTGGTGTAGAGTGTAGGATGTAGAGTGTATGGTATAGAGTGTAGGGTATAGAGTATAGCGTGTATGGTATAGAGTGTAGTGTATAGAGTGTAGGGTATAGGGCATAGAGTGTAGGGTATAGAGTGTAGGGTATAGATTTTAGAGTGTAGAGTATAGAGTGTAAGGTATAGAGTGTAGGGTGTGGAGTGTAGGGTATAGAGTGTAGGGTATAGAGTGTATGGTATAGAGTGTAGGGTATAGAGTGTATGGTATAGAGTGTAGAGTGTAGGGTATAGAGTGTATTTTATAGAGTGTAGGGTATAGAGTGTAGGGTATAGAGTGTAGAGTGTAGGGTATAGAGTGTAGGGTATAGAGTGTAGAGTGTAGGGTATAGAGTGTAGGGTATAGAGTGTAGGGTATAGAGTGTAGAGTGTAGGGATTAGAGTGTAGGGATTAGAGTGTAGGGTATAGAGTGTAGAGTGTAGAGTATAGAGTGTAGGGTATAGAGTGTAGGGATTAGAGTGTAGGGATTAGAGTGTAGGGATTAGAGTGTAGGGATTAGAGTGTAGGGTATAGAGTGTAGGGTATAGAGTGTAGGGTATAGTGTGTATGGTATAGAGTGTAGGGTATAAAGTGTAGAGTGTATGGTATAGAGTGTAGGGTATAGAGTGTAAAGTGTAGGGTATAGAGTGTATGGTATAGAGTGTAGGGTGTAGAGTGTATGGTATAGAGTGTAGGGTATAGAGTGTAGAGTGTAGGGTATAGAGTGTAGGGTATAGAGTGTAGGCTATAGAGTGTAGGGTATAGAGTGTAGGGTATAGAGTGTAGGGTACAGAGTGTAGAGTGTAGGGTATAGAGTGTAGGGTACAGAGTGCAGGGTGTAGAGTGTAGGGTATAGAGTGTAGAGTGTAGGGTATAGAGTTTAGGGTATAGTGTGTAGGGTATATAGTGTAGAGTGTAGGGTATAGAGTGTAGAGTGTAGGGTATAGAGTGTAGGGTATAGAGTGTAGGGTATAGAGTGTAGGGTATAGAGTGTAGGGTATAGAGTGTAGAGTGTAGGGTATAGAGTGTAGGGTGTAGAGTGTAGGGTATAGAGTGTAGGGTATAGAGTATATGGTATAGAGTGTATGGTATAGAGTGTAGGGTATAGAGTGTAGGGTATAGAGTGTAGAGTGTAGGGTATAGAGTGTAGGGTATAGAGTGTAGAGTGTAGGGTATAATGTGTAGGGTATAGAGTGTAGGGTATAGAGTGTAGAGTGTAGGGTATAGAGTGTATGGTATAGAGTGTAGGGTATAGAGTGTAGAGTGTAGGGTATAGAGTGTATGGTATAGAGTTTAGGGTGTAGAGTGTAGGGTATAGAGTGTAGAGTTTAGGGTATAGAGTGTGGGGCATAGAGTGTATGGTATACAGTGTAGAGTGTAGAGTGTAGGGTATAGAGTGTAGCGTATAGAGCGTAGGGTGAAGGGTATAGAGTGTAGGGTATAGAGTGTAGAGTGTAGGGTATAGAGTGTAGGGCATAGAGCTTAGGGTGTAGAGTGTAGGGTATAGAGTGTAGAGTTTAGGGTATAGAGTGTGGGGCATAGAGTGTATGGTATACAGTGTAGAGTGTAGGGTATAGAGTGTATAGTGTAGGGTATAGAGTGTAGGGTATAGAGTGTAGGGTATAGAGTGTATGGTATAGAGTGTAGGGTATAAAGTGTAGAGTGTAGGGTATAGAGTGTAGGGTATAGAGTGTAGGTTATAGAGTGTAGCGTATAGAGCGTAGGGTGTAAGGTATAGAGTGTAGGGTATAGAGTGTAGGGTATAGAGTGTAGGGTATAGATTGTATGGTACAGAGCTTAGGGTGTAGAGTGTAGGGTATAGAATGTAGAGTTTAGGGTAGAGAGTGTGGGGCATAGAGTGTATGGTATACAGTGTAGAGTGTAGGGTATAGAGTGTATAGTGTAGGGTATAGAGTGTAGGGTATAGAGTGTATGGTATAGAGTGTAGGGTATAAAGTGTAGAGTGTAGGGTATAGAGTGTATGGTATAGAGTGTAGGGTATAAAGTGTAGAGTGTAGGGTATAGAATGTAGGGTATAGAGTGTAGGCTATAGAGTGTAGAGTTTAGAGTGTAGGGTATAGAATGTAGAGTGTAGGGTGTAGATTGTAAAGTGTAGGGTATAGAGTGTAGGATATAGAGTGTAGAGTGTAGGGTATAGAGTGTAGGGTATACAGTGTATGGTATAGAGTGTAGGGTATAGAGTGTAGAGTGTAGGGTATAGAGTGTAGGGTATAGAGTGTAGGGTATAGAGTGTAGGGTATAGATTGTAGGGTATAGGGTTTAGGGTATAGAGTGTATGGTGTAGAGTGTAGGGTATAGATTGTAGGGTGTAGGGTGTAGAGTGTGGGGTGTAGAGTGGTGTAGAGTGTAGGATGTAGAGTGTATGGTATAGAGTGTAGGGTATAGAGTATAGCGTGTATGGTATAGAGTGTAGTGTATAGAGTGTAGGGTATAGGGTATAGAGTGTAGGGTATAGAGTGTAGGGTATAGATTTTAGAGTGTAGGGTATAGAGTGTAAGGTATAGAGTGTAGGGTGTGGAGTGTAGGGTATAGAGTGTAGGGTATAGAGTGTATGGTATAGAGTGTAGGGTATAGAGTGTATGGTATAGAGTGTAGAGTGTAGGGTATAGAGTGTATTTTATAGAGTGTAGGGTATAGAGTGTAGGGTATAGAGTGTAGAGTGTAGGGTATAAAGTGTAGGGTATAGAGTGTAGAGTGTAGGGCATAGAGTGTAGGGTATAGAGAGTAGGGTATAGAGTGTAGAGTGTAGGGATTAGAGTGTAGGGATTAGAGTGTAGGGTATAGAGTGTAGAGTGTAGAGTATAGAGTGTAGGGTATAGAGTGTAGGGATTAGAGTGTAGGGATTAGAGTGTAGGGATTAGAGTGTAGGGATTAGAGTGTAGGGATTAGAGTGTAGGGTATAGAGTGTAGGGTATAGAGTGTAGGGTATAGAGTGTAGGGTATAGTGTGTATGGTATAGAGTGTAGGGTATAAAGTGTAGAGTGTATGGTATAGAGTGTAGGGTATAGAGTGTAAAGTGTAGGATATAGAGTGTATGGTATAGAGTGTAGGGTGTAGAGTGTATGGTATAGAGTGTAGGGTATAGAGTGTAGAGTGTAGGGTATAGAGTGTAGGGTATAGAGTGTAGGGTATAGAGTGTAGGGTATAGAGTGTAGGGTACAGAGTGTAGAGTGTAGGGTATAGAGTGTAGGGTACATAGTGCAGGGTGTAGAGTGTAGGGTATAGAGTGTAGAGTGTAGGGTATAGAGTTTAGGGTATAGTGTGTAGGGTATATAGTGTAGAGTGTAGGGTATAGAGTATAGAGTGTAGGGTATAGAGTGTAGGGTATAGAGTGTAGGGTATAGAGTGTAGGGTATAGAGTGTAGAGTGTAGGGTATAGAGTGTAGGGTGTAGAGTGTAGGGTATAGAGTATAGGGTATAGAGTATATGGTATAGAGTGTATGGTATAGAGTGTAGGGTATAGAGTGTAGGGTATAGAGTGTAGAGTGTAGGGTATAGAGTGTAGGGTTTAGGGTATAGAGTGTGGGGCATAGAGTGTATGGTATACAGTGTAGAGTGTAGAGTGTAGGGTATAGAGTGTAGCGTATAGAGCGTAGGGTGTAGGGTATAGAGTGTAGGGTATAGAGTGTAGAGTGTAGGGTATAGAGTGTATGGTATAGAGTTTAGGGTGTAGAGTGTAGGGTATAGAGTGTAGAGTTTAGGGTATAGAGTGTGGGGCATAGAGTGTATGGTATACAGTGTAGAGTGTAGAGTGTAGGGTATAGAGTGTAGCGTATAGAGCGTAGGGTGTAGGGTATAGAGTGTAGGGTATAGAGTGTAGAGTGTAGGGTATAGAGTGTAGGGTATAGAGCTTAGGGTGTAGAGTGTAGGGTATAGAGTGTAGAGTTTAGGGTATAGAGTGTGGGGCATAGAGTGTATGGTATACAGTGTAGAGTGTAGGGTATAGAGTGTATAGTGTAGGGTATAGAGTGTAGCGTATAGAGCGTAGGGTGTAGGGTATAGAGTGTAGGGTATAGAGTGTAGGGTATAGAGTGTAGGGTATAGAGTGTAGGGTATAGAGCTTAGGGTGTAGAGTGTAGGGTATAGAGTGTAGAGTTTAGGGTATAGAGTGTGGGGCATAGAGTGTATGGTATACAGTGTAGAGTGTAGGGTATAGAGTGTATAGTGTAGGGTATAGAGTGTAGGGTATAGAGTGTAGGGTATAGAGTGTATGGTATAGAGTGTAGGGTATAAAGTGTAGAGTGTAGGGTATAGAGTGTAGGGTATAGAGTGTAGGTTATAGAGTGTAGCGTATAGAGCGTAGGGTGTAGGGTATAGAGTGTAGGGTATAGAGTGTAGGGTATAGAGTGTAGGGTATAGAGTGTAGGGATTAGAGTGTAGGGATTAGAGTGTAGGGATTAGAGTGTAGGGAATAGAGTGTAGGGTATAGAATGTAGAGTTTAGGGTAGAGAGTGTGGGGCATAGAGTGTATGGTATACAGTGTAGAGTGTAGGGTATAGAGTGTATAGTGTAGGGTATAGAGTGTAGGGTATAGAGTGTATGGTATAGAGTGTAGGGTATAAAGTGTAGAGTGTAGGGTATAGAGTGTATGGTATAGAGTGTAGGGTATAAAGTGTAGAGTGTAGGGTATAGAGTGTAGGGTATAGAGTGTAGGCTATAGAGTGTAGAGTTTAGAGTGTAGGGTATAGAATGTAGAGTGTAGGGTGTAGAGTGTAAAGTGTAGGGTATAGAGTGTAGGATATAGAGTGTAGAGTGTAGGGTTTAGAGTGTAGGGTATACAGTGTATGGTATAGAGTGTAGGGTATAGAGTGTAGAGTGTAGGGTATAGAGTGTAGGGTATAGAGTGTAGGGTATAGAGTGTAGGGTATAGATTGTAGGGTATAGGGTATAGGGTATAGAGTGTATGGTGTAGAGTGTAGGGTATAGAGTGTAGGGTGTAGGTTGTAGAGTGTGGGGTGTAGAGTGGTGTAGAGTGTAGGATGTAGAGTGTATGGTATAGAGTGTAGGGTATAGAGTATAGCGTGTATGGTATAGAGTGTAGTGTATAGAGTGTAGGGTATAGGGTATAGAGTGTAGGGTATAGAGTGTAGGGTATAGATTTTAGAGTGTAGGGTATAGAGTGTAAGGTATAGAGTGTAGGGTGTGGAGTGTAGGGTATAGAGTGTAGGGTATAGAGTGTATGGTATAGAGTGTAGGGTATAGAGTCTATGGTATAGAGTGTAGAGTGTAGGGTATAGAGTGTATTTTATAGAGTGTAGGGTATAGAGTGTAGGGTATAGAGTGTAGAGTGTAGGGTATAGAGTGTAGAGTATAGAGTGTAGAGTGTAGGGTATAGAGTGTAGGGTATAGAGTGTAGGGTATAGAGTGTAGAGTGTAGGGATTAGAGTGTAGGGATTAGAGTGTAGGGTATAGAGTGTAGAGTGTAGAGTATAGAGTGTAGGGTATAGAGTGTAGGGATTAGAGTGTAGGGATTAGAGTGTAGGGATTAGAGTGTAGGGATTAGAGTGTAGGGTATAGAGTGTAGGGTATAGAGTGTAGAGTTTAGGGTATAGAGTGTGGGGCATAGAGTGTATGGTATACAGTGTAGAGTGTAGGGTATAGAGTGTATAGTGTAGGGTATAGAGTGTAGGGTATAGATTGTATGGTATAGAGCTTAGGGTGTAGAGTGTAGGGTATAGAATGTAGAGTTTAGGGTAGAGAGTGTGGGGCATAGAGTGTATGGTATACAGTGTAGAGTGTAGGGTATAGAGTGTATAGTGTAGGGTATAGAGTGTAGGGTATAGAGTGTATGGTATAGAGTGTAGGGTATAAAGTGTAGAGTGTAGGGTATAGAGTGTATGGTATAGAGTGTAGGGTATAAAGTGTAGAGTGTAGGGTATAGAGTGTAGGGTATAGAGTGTAGGCTATAGAGTGTAGAGTTTAGAGTGTAGGGTATAGAATGTAGAGTGTAGGGTGTAGAGTGTAAAGTGTAGGGTATAGAGTGTAGGATATAGAGTGTAGAGTGTAGGGTATAGAGTGTAGGGTATACAGTGTATGGTATAGAGTGTAGGGTATAGAGTGTAGAGTGTAGGGTATAGAGTGTAGGGTATAGAGTGTAGGGAATAGAGTGTAGGGTATAGATTGTAGGGTATAGGGTATAGGGTATAGAGTGTATGGTGTAGAGTGTAGGGTATAGAGTGTAGGGTGTAGGGTGTAGAGTGTGGGGTGTAGAGTGGTGTAGAGTGTAGGATGTAGAGTGTATGGTATAGAGTGTAGTGTATAGAGTATAGCGTGTATGGTATAGAGTGTAGTGTATAGAGTGTAGGGTATAGGGTATAGAGTGTAGGGTATAGAGTGTAGGGTATAGATTTTAGAGTGTAGGGTATAGAGTGTAAGGTAAAGAGTGTAGGGTGTGGAGTGTAGGGTATAGAGTGTATGGTATAGAGTGTAGGGTATAGAGTGTAGGGTATAGAGTGTATGGTATAGAGTGTAGAGTGTGATATGTTTTCAGGTATCTCCTATACTAATAGAGCCACATGCTCACCGGTTTGCCACATGATGTAGGCCTATGGACTGAACAAGAAACCACCAAAAATTTTAACCAGTCATCGTTCTCACAACACTGAGGACCAGTCATTCGAAATGACTTCTCCATGCATTTTATGCATTGGTAAAAGCACTATGATGAAAAGTGTGATATGTTTTCAGGTATCTCCTATACTAATAGAGCCACATGCTCACCGGTTTGCCACATGATGTAGGCCTATGGACTGAACAAGAAACCACCAAAAATTTTAACCAGTCATCGTTCTCACAACACTGAGGACCAGTCATTCGAAATGACTTCTCCATGCATTTTATGCATTGGTAAAAGCACTATGATGAAAAGTGTGATATGTTTTCAGGTATCTCCTATACTAATAGAGCCACATGCTCACCGGTTTGCCACATGATGTAGGCCTATGGACTGAACAAGAAACCACCAAAAATTTTAACCAGTCATCGTTCTCACAACACTGAGGACCAGTCATTCGAAATGACTTCTCCATGCATTTTATGCATTGGTAAAAGCACTATGATGAAAAGTGTGATATGTTTTCAGGTATCTCCTATACTAATAGAGCCACATGCTCACCGGTTTGCCACATGATGTAGGCTAATGGACTGAACAAGAAACCACCAAAAATTTTAACCAGTCATCGTTCTCACAACACTGAGGACCCGTCATTCGAAATGACTTCTCCATGCATTTTATGCATTGGTAAAAGCACTATGATGAAAAGTGTGATATGTTTTCAGGTATCTCCTATACTAATAGAGCCACATGCTCACCGGTTTGCCACATGTTGTAGGCCTATGGACTGAACAAGAAACCACCAAAAATTTTAACCAGTCATCGTTCTCACAACACTGAGGACCAGTCATTCGAAATGACTTCTCCATGCATATTATGCATTGGTAAAAGCACTATGATGAAAAGTGTGATATGTTTTCAGGTATCTCCTATACTAATAGAGCCACATGCTCACCGGTTTGCCACATGATGTAGGCTAATGGACTGAACAAGAAACCACCAAAAATTTTAACCAGTCATCGTTCTCACAACACTGAGGACCCGTCATTCGAAATGACTTCTCCATGCATTTTATGCATTGGTAAAAGCACTATGATGAAAAGTGTGATATGTTTTCAGGTATCTCCTATACTAATAGAGCCACATGCTCACCGGTTTGCCACATGATGTAGGCCCATGGACTGAACAAGAAACCACCAAAAATTTTAACCAGTCATCGTTCTCACAACACTGAGGACCAGTCATTCGAAATGACTTCTCCATGCATTTTATGCATTGGTAAAAGCACTATGATGAAAAGTGTGATATGTTTCCAGGTATCTCCTATACTAATAGAGCCACATGCTCACCGGTTTGCCACATGATGTAGGCTAATGGACTGAACAAGAAACCACCAAAAATTTTAACCAGTCATCGTTCTCACAACACTGAGGACCAGTCATTCGAAATGACTTCTCCATGCATTTTATGCATTGGTAAAAGCACTATGATGAAAAGTGTGATATGTTTTCAGGTATCTCCTATACTAATAGAGCCACATGCTCACCGGTTTGCCACATGATGTAGGCCTATGGACTGAACAAGAAACCACCAAAAATTTTAACCAGTCATCGCTCTCACAACACTGAGGACCAGTCATTCGAAATGACTTCTCCATGCATTTTATGCATTGGTAAAAGCTCTATGATGAAAAGTGTGATATGTTTTCAGGTATCTCCTATACTAATAGAGCCACATGCTCACCGGTTTGCCACATGATGTAGGCCTATGTACTGAACAAGAAACCACCAAAAATTTTAACCAGTCATCGTTCTCACAACACTGAGGACCAGTCATTCGAAATGACTTCTCCATGCATTTTATGCATTGGTAAAAGCACTATGATGAAAAGTGTGATATGTTTTCAGGTATCTCCTATACTAATAGAGCCACATGCTCACCGGTTTGCCACATGATGTAGGCCTATGGACTGAACAAGAAACCACCAAAAATTTTAACCAGTCATCGTTCTCACAACACTGAGGACCAGTCATTCGAAATGACTTCTCCATGCATTTTATGCATTGGTAAAAGCACTATGATGAAAAGTGTGATATGTTTTCAGGTATCTCCTATACTAATAGAGCCACATGCTCACCGGTTTGCCACATGATGTAGGCCTATGGACTGAACAAGAAACCACCAAAAATTTTAACCAGTCATCGTTCTCACAACACTGAGGACCAGTCATTCGAAATGACTTCTCCATGCATTTTATGCATTGGTAAAAGCACTATGATGAAAAGTGTGATATGTTTTCAGGTATCTCCTATACTAATAGAGCCACATGCTCACCGGTTTGCCACATGTTGTAGGCCTATGGACTGAACAAGAAACCACCAAAAATTTTAACCAGTCATCGTTCTCACAACACTGAGGACCAGTCATTCGAAATGACTTCTCCATGCATTTTATGCATTGGTAAAAGCACTATGATGAAAAGTGTGATATGTTTTCAGGTATCTCCTATACTAATAGAGCCACATGCTCACCGGTTTGCCACATGATGTAGGCCTATGGACTGAACAAGAAACCACCAAAAATTTTAACCAGTCATCGTTCTCACAACACTGAGGACCAGTCATTCGAAATGACTTCTCCATGCATTTTATGCATTGGTAAAAGCACTATGATGAAAAGTGTGATATGTTTTCAGGTATCTCCTATACTAATAGAGCCACATGCTCACCGGTTTGCCACATGATATAGGCCTATGGACTGAACAAGAAACCACCAAAAATTTTAACCAGTCATCGTTCTCACAACACTGAGGACCAGTCATTCGAAATGACTTCTCCATGCATTTTATGCATTGGTAAAAGCACTATGATGAAAAGTGTGATATGTTTTCAGGTATCTCCTATACTAATAGAGCCACATGCTCACCGGTTTGCCACATGTTGTAGGCCTATGGACTGAACAAGAAACCACCAAAAATTTTAACCAGTCATCGTTCTCACAACACTGAGGACCAGTCATTCGAAATGACTTCTCCATGCATTTTATGCATTGGTAAAAGCACTATGATGAAAAGTGTGATATGTTTTCAGGTATCTCCTATACTAATAGAGCCACATGCTCACCGGTTTGCCACATGATGTAGGCTAATGGACTGAACAAGAAACCACCAAAAATTTTAACCAGTCATCGTTCTCACAACACTGAGGACCCGTCATTCGAAATGACTTCTCCATGCATTTTATGCATTGGTAAAAGCACTATGATGAAAAGTGTGATATGTTTTCAGGTATCTCCTATACTAATAGAGCCACATGCTCACCGGTTTGCCACATGTTGTAGGCCTATGGACTGAACAAGAAACCACCAAAAATTTTAACCAGTCATCGTTCTCACAACACTGAGGACCAGTCATTCGAAATGACTTCTCCATGCATATTATGCATTGGTAAAAGCACTATGATGAAAAGTGTGATATGTTTTCAGGTATCTCCTATACTAATAGAGCCACATGCTCACCGGTTTGCCACATGATGTAGGCTAATGGACTGAACAAGAAACCACCAAAAATTTTAACCAGTCATCGTTCTCACAACACTGAGGACCCGTCATTCGAAATGACTTCTCCATGCATTTTATGCATTGGTAAAAGCACTATGATGAAAAGTGTGATATGTTTTCAGGTATCTCCTATACTAATAGAGCCACATGCTCACCGGTTTGCCACATGATGTAGGCCCATGGACTGAACAAGAAACCACCAAAAATTTTAACCAGTCATCGTTCTCACAACACTGAGGACCAGTCATTCGAAATGACTTCTCCATGCATTTTATGCATTGGTAAAAGCACTATGATGAAAAGTGTGATATGTTTCCAGGTATCTCCTATACTAATAGAGCCACATGCTCACCGGTTTGCCACATGATGTAGGCTAATGGACTGAACAAGAAACCACCAAAAATTTTAAACCAGTCATCGTTCTCACAACACTGAGGACCAGTCATTCGAAATGACTTCTCCATGCATTTTATGCATTGGTAAAAGCACTATGATGAAAAAGTGTGATATGTTTTCAGGTATCTCCTATACTAATAGAGCCACATGCTCACCGGTTTGCCACATGATGTAGGCCTATGGACTGAACAAGAAACCACCAAAAATTTTAACCAGTCATCGCTCTCACAACACTGAGGACCAGTCATTCGAAATGACTTCTCCATGCATTTTATGCATTGGTAAAAGCACTATGATGAAAAGTGTGATATGTTTTTCAGGTATCTCCTATACTAATAGAGCCACATGCTCACCGGTTTGCCACATGATGTAGGCCTATGTACTGAACAAGAAACCACCAAAAATTTTAACCAGTCATCGTTCTCACAACACTGAGGACCAGTCATTCGAAATGACTTCTCCATGCATTTTATGCATTGGTAAAAGCACTATGATGAAAAGTGTGATATGTTTTCAGGTATCTCCTATACTAATAGAGCCACATGCTCACCGGTTTGCCACATGATGTAGGCCTATGGACTGAACAAGAAACCACCAAAAATTTTAACCAGTCATCGTTCTCACAACACTGAGGACCAGTCATTCGAAATGACTTCTCCATGCATTTTATGCATTGGTAAAAGCACTATGATGAAAAGTGTGATATGTTTTCAGGTATCTCCTATACTAATAGAGCCACATGCTCACCGGTTTGCCACATGATGTAGGCCTATGGACTGAACAAGAAAACCACCAAAAATTTTAACCAGTCATCGTTCTCACAACACTGAGGACCAGTCATTCGAAATGACTTCTCCATGCATTTTATGCATTGGTAAAAGCACTATGATGAAAAGTGTGATATGTTTTCAGGTATCTCCTATACTAATAGAGCCACATGCTCACCGGTTTGCCACATGTTGTAGGCCTATGGACTGAACAAGAAACCACCAAAAATTTTAACCAGTCATCGTTCTCACAACACTGAGGACCAGTCATTCGAAATGACTTCTCCATGCATTTTATGCATTGGTAAAAGCACTATGATGAAAAGTGTGATATGTTTTCAGGTATCTCCTATACTAATAGAGCCACATGCTCACCGGTTTGCCACATGATGTAGGCCTATGGACTGAACAAGAAACCACCAAAAATTTTAACCAGTCATCGTTCTCACAACACTGAGGACCAGTCATTCGAAATGACTTCTCCATGCATTTTATGCATTGGTAAAAGCACTATGATGAAAAGTGTGATATGTTTTCAGGTATCTCCTATACTAATAGAGCCACATGCTCACCGGTTTGCCACATGATATAGGCCTATGGACTGAACAAGAAACCACCAAAAATTTTAACCAGTCATCGTTCTCACAACACTGAGGACCAGTCATTCGAAATGACTTCTCCATGCATTTTATGCATTGGTAAAAGCACTATGATGAAAAGTGTGATATGTTTTCAGGTATCTCCTATACTAATAGAGCCACATGCTCACCGGTTTGCCACATGTTGTAGGCCTATGGACTGAACAAGAAACCACCAAAAATTTTAACCAGTCATCGTTCTCACAACACTGAGGACCAGTCATTCGAAATGACTTCTCCATGCATTTTATGCATTGGTAAAAGCACTATGATGAAAAGTGTGATATGTTTTCAGGTATCTCCTATACTAATAGAGCCACATGCTCACCGGTTTGCCACATGATGTAGGCCTAATGGACTGAACAAGAAACCACCAAAAATTTTAACCAGTCATCGTTCTCACAACACTGAGGACCCAGTCATTCGAAATGACTTCTCCATGCATTTTATGCATTGGTAAAAGCACTATGATGAAAAGTGTGATATGTTTTCAGGTATCTCCTATACTAATAGAGCCACATGCTCACCGGTTTGCCACATGATGTAGGCCTATGGACTGAACAAGAAACCACCAAAAATTTTAACCAGTCATCGTTCTCACAACACTGAGGACCAGTCATTCGAAATGACTTCTCCATGCATTTTATGCATTGGTAAAAGCACTATGATGAAAAGTGTGATATGTTTTCAGGTATCTCCTATACTAATAGAGCCACATGCTCACCGGTTTTGCCACATGATGTAGGCCTATGGACTGAACAAGAAACCACCAAAAATTTTAACCAGTCATCGTTCTCACAACACTGAGGACCAGTCATTCGAAATGACTTCTCCATGCATTTTATGCATTGGTAAAAGCACTATGATGAAAAAGTGTGATATGTTTTCAGGTATCTCCTATACTAATAGAGCCACATGCTCACCGGTTTGCCACATGTTGTAGGCCTATGGACTGAACAAGAAACCACCAAAAATTTTAACCAGTCATCGTTCTCACAACACTGAGGACCAGTCATTCGAAATGACTTCTCCATGCATTTTATGCATTGGATAAAAGCACTATGATGAAAAGTGTGATATGTTTTCAGGTATCTCCTATACTAATAGAGCCACATGCTCACCGGTTTGCCACATGATGTAGGCCTATGGAACTGAACAAGAAACCACCAAAAATTTTAACCAGTCATCGTTCTCACAACACTGAGGACCAGTCATTCGAAATGACTTCTCCATGCATTTTATGCATTGGTAAAAGCACTATGATGAAAAGTAGTGATATGTTTTCAGGTATCTCCTATACTAATAGAGCCACATGCTCACCGGTTTGCCACATGATGTAGGCCTATGTACTGAACAAGAAACCACCAAAAATTTTAACCAGTCATCGTTCTCACAACACTGAGGACCAGTCATTCGAAATGACTTCTCCATGCATTTTATGCATTGGTAAAAGCACTATGATGAAAAGTGTGATATGTTTTCAGGTATCTCCTATACTAATAGAGCCACATGCTCACCGGTTTGCCACATGATGTAGGCCTATGGACTGAACAAGAAACCACCAAAAATTTTAACCAGTCATCGTTCTCACAACACTGAGGACCAGTCATTCGAAATGACTTCTCCATGCATTTTATGCATTGGTAAAAGCACTATGATGAAAAGTGTGATATGTTTTCAGGTATCTCCTATACTAATAGAGCCACATGCTCACCGGTTTGCCACATGATGTAGGCCTATGGACTGAACAAGAAACCACCAAAAAATTTTAACCAGTCATCGTTCTCACAACACTGAGGACCAGTCATTCGAAATGACTTCTCCATGCATTTTATGCATTGGTAAAAGCACTATGATGAAAAGTGTGATATGTTTTCAGGTATCTCCTATACTAATAGAGCCACATGCTCACCGGTTTGCCACATGATGTAGGGCTAATGGACTGAACAAGAAACCACCAAAAATTTTAACCAGTCATCGTTCTCACAACACTGAGGACCCGTCATTCGAAATGACTTCTCCATGCATTTTATGCATTGGTAAAAGCACTATGATGAAAAGTGTGATATGTTTTCAGGTATCTCCTATACTAATAGAGCCACATGCTCACCGGTTTGCCACATGTTGTAGGCCTATGGACTGAACAAGAAACCACCAAAAATTTTAACCAGTCATCGTTCTCACAACAACTGAGGACCAGTCATTCGAAATGACTTCTCCATGCATATTATGCATTGGTAAAAGCACTATGATGAAAAGTGTGATATGTTTTCAGGTATCTCCTATACTAATAGAGCCACATGCTCACCGGTTTGCCACATGATGTAGGCTAATGGACTGAACAAGAAACCACCAAAAATTTTAACCAGTCATCGTTCTCACAACACTGAGGACCCGTCATTCGAAATGACTTCTCCATGCATTTTATGCATTGGTAAAAGCACTATGATGAAAAGTGTGATATGTTTTCAGGTATCTCCTATACTAATAGAGCCACATGCTCACCGGTTTGCCACATGATGTAGGCCTATGGACTGAACAAGAAACCACCAAAAATTTTAACCAGTCATCGTTCTCACAACACTGAGGACCAGTCATTCGAAATGACTTCTCCATGCATTTTATGCATTGGTAAAAGCACTATGATGAAAAGTGTGATATGTTTCAGGTATCTCCTATACTAATAGAGCCACATGCTCACCGGTTTGCCACATGATGTAGGCTAATGGACTGAACAAGAAACCACCAAAAATTTTAACCAGTTCATCGTTCTCACAACACTGAGGACCAGTCATTCGAAATGACTTCTCCATGCATTTTATGCATTGGTAAAAGCACTATGATGAAAAGTGTGATATGTTTTCAGGTATCTCCTATACTAATAGAGCCACATGCTCACCGGTTTGCCACATGATGTAGGCCTATGGACTGAACAAGAAACCACCAAAAATTTTAACCAGTCATCGCTCTCACAACACTGAGGACCAGTCATTCGAAATGACTTCTCCATGCATTTTATGCATTGGTAAAAGCTCTATGATGAAAAGTGTGATATGTTTTCAGGTATCTCCTATACTAATAGAGCCACATGCTCACCGGTTTGCCACATGATGTAGGCCTATGTACTGAACAAGAAACCACCAAAAATTTTAACCAGTCATCGTTCTCACAACACTGAGGACCAGTCATTCGAAATGACTTCTCCATGCATTTTATGCATTGGTAAAAGCACTATGATGAAAAGTGTGATATGTTTTTCAGGTATCTCCTATACTAATAGAGCCACATGCTCACCGGTTTGCCACATGATGTAGGCCTATGGACTGAACAAGAAACCACCAAAAAATTTTAACCAGTCATCGTTCTCACAACACTGAGGACCAGTCATTCGAAATGACTTCTCCATGCATTTTATGCATTGGTAAAAGCACTATGATGAAAAGTGTGATATGTTTTCAGGTATCTCCTATACTAATAGAGCCACATGCTCACCGGTTTGCCACATGATGTAGGCCTATGGAACTGAACAAGAAACCACCAAAAATTTTAACCAGTCATCGTTCTCACAACACTGAGGACCAGTCATTCGAAATGACTTCTCCATGCATTTTATGCATTGGTAAAAGCACTATGATGAAAAGTGTGATATGTTTTCAGGTATCTCCTATACACTAATAGAGCCACATGCTCACCGGTTTGCCACATGTTGTAGGCCTATGGACTGAACAAGAAACCACCAAAAATTTTTAACCAGTCATCGTTCTCACAACACTGAGGACCAGTCATTCGAAATGACTTCTCCATGCATTTTATGCATTGGTAAAAGCACTATGATGAAAAGTGTGATATGTTTTCAGGTATCTCCTATACTAATAGAGCCACATGCTCACCGGTTTGCCACATGATGTAGGCCTATGGAACTGAACAAGAAACCACCAAAAATTTTAACCAGTCATCGTTCTCACAACACTGAGGACCAGTCATTCGAAATGACTTCTCCATGCATTTTATGCATTGGTAAAAGCACTATGATGAAAAGTGTGATATGTTTTCAGGTATCTCCTATACTAATAGAGCCACATGCTCACCGGTTTGCCACATGATATAGGCCTATGGACTGAACAAGAAACCACCAAAAATTTTAACCAGTCATCGTTCTCACAACACTGAGGACCAGTCATTCGAAATGACTTCTCCATGCATTTTATGCATTGGTAAAAGCACTATGATGAAAAGTGTGATATGTTTTCAGGTATCTCCTATACTAATAGAGCCACATGCTCACCGGTTTGCCACATGATGTAGGCCTATGGACTGAACAAGAAACCACCAAAAATTTTAACCAGTCATCGTTCTCACAACACTGAGGACCAGTCATTCGAAATGACTTCTCCATGCATTTTATGCATTGGTAAAAGCACTATGATGAAAAGTGTGATATGTTTTCAGGTATCTCCTATACTAATAGAGCCACATGCTCACCGGTTTTGCCACATGATGTAGGCCTATGGACTGAACAAGAAACCACCAAAAATTTTAACCAGTCATCGTTCTCACAACACTGAGGACCAGTCATTCGAAATGACTTCTCCATGCATTTTATGCATTGGTAAAAGCACTATGATGAAAAGTGTGATATGTTTTCAGGTATCTCCTATACTAATAGAGCCACATGCTCACCGGTTTGCCACATGATGTAGGCCTATGGACTGAACAAGAAACCACCAAAAATTTTAACCAGTCATCGTTCTCACAACACTGAGGACCAGTCATTCGAAATGACTTCTCCATGCATTTTATGCATTGGTAAAAGCACTATGATGAAAAGTGTGATATGTTTTCAGGTATCTCCTATACTAATAGAGCCACATGCTCACCGGTTTGCCACATGATGTAGGCCTATGGACTGAACAAGAAACCACCAAAAATTTTAACCAGTCATCGTTCTCACAACACTGAGGACCAGTCATTCGAAATGACTTCTCCATGCATTTTATGCATTGGTAAAAGCACTATGATGAAAAGTGTGATATGTTTTCAGGTATCTCCTATACTAATAGAGCCACATGCTCACCGGTTTGCCACATGTTGTAGGCCTATGGACTGAACAAGAAACCACCAAAAATTTTAACCAGTCATCGTTCTCACAACACTGAGGACCAGTCATTCGAAATGACTTCTCCATGCATTTTATGCATTGGATAAAAGCACTATGATGAAAAGTGTGATATGTTTTCAGGTATCTCCTATACTAATAGAGCCACATGCTCACCGGTTTGCCACATGATGTAGGCCTATGGACTGAACAAGAAACCACCAAAAATTTTAACCAGTCATCGTTCTCACAACACTGAGGACCAGTCATTCGAAATGACTTCTCCATGCATTTTATGCATTGGTAAAAGCACTATGATGAAAAGTTGTGATATGTTTTCAGGTATCTCCTATACTAATAGAGCCACATGCTCACCGGTTTGCCACATGATGTAGGCCTATGTACTGAACAAGAAACCACCAAAAATTTTAACCAGTCATCGTTCTCACAACACTGAGGACCAGTCATTCGAAATGACTTCTCCATGCATTTTATGCATTGGTAAAAGCACTATGATGAAAAGTGTGATATGTTTTCAGGTATCTCCTATACTAATAGAGCCACATGCTCACCGGTTTGCCACATGATGTAGGCCTATGGACTGAACAAGAAACCACCAAAAATTTTAACCAGTCATCGTTCTCACAACACTGAGGACCAGTCATTCGAAATGACTTCTCCATGCATTTTATGCATTGGTAAAAGCACTATGATGAAAAGTGTGATATGTTTTCAGGTATCTCCTATACTAATAGAGCCACATGCTCACCGGTTTGCCACATGATGTAGGCCTATGGACTGAACAAGAAACCACCAAAAATTTTAACCAGTCATCGTTCTCACAACACTGAGGACCAGTCATTCGAAATGACTTCTCCATGCATTTTATGCATTGGTAAAAGCACTATGATGAAAAGTGTGATATGTTTTCAGGTATCTCCTATACTAATAGAGCCACATGCTCACCGGTTTGCCACATGATGTAGGCTAATGGACTGAACAAGAAACCACCAAAAATTTTAACCAGTCATCGTTCTCACAACACTGAGGACCCAGTCATTCGAAATGACTTCTCCATGCATTTTATGCATTGGTAAAAGCACTATGATGAAAAGTGTGATATGTTTTCAGGTATCTCCTATACTAATAGAGCCACATGCTCACCGGTTTGCCACATGATGTAGGCTAATGGACTGAACAAGAAACCACCAAAAATTTTAACCAGTCATCGTTCTCACAACACTGAGGACCCGTCATTCGAAATGACTTCTCCATGCATTTTATGCATTGGTAAAAGCACTATGATGA
Source organism: Ranitomeya imitator (assembly GCF_032444005.1). Lineage (NCBI taxonomy): Eukaryota > Metazoa > Chordata > Amphibia > Anura > Dendrobatidae > Ranitomeya > Ranitomeya imitator. The sequence continues at coordinate 69,695 of NW_027194081.1, forward strand.
AAAGTGTGATATGTTTTCAGGTATCTCCTATACTAATAGCCACATGCTCACCGGTTTGCCACATGATGTAGGCTAATGGACTGAACAAGAAACCACCAAAAATTTTAACCAGTCATCGTTCTCACAACACTGAGGACCAGTCATTCGAAATGACTTCTCCATGCATTTTATGCATTGGTAAAAGCACTATGATGAAAAGTGTGATATGTTTTCAGGTATCTCCTATACTAATAGAGCCACATGCTCACCGGTTTGCCACATGATGTAGGCTAATGGACTGAACAAGAAACCACCAAAAATTTTAACCAGTCATCGTTCTCACAACACTGAGGACCCAGTCATTCGAAATGACTTCTCCATGCATTTTATGCATTGGTAAAAGCACTATGATGAAAAGTGTGATATGTTTTTCAGGTATCTCCTATACTAATAGAGCCACATGCTCACCGGTTTGCCACATGATGTAGGCCTAATGGACTGAACAAGAAACCACCAAAAATTTTAACCAGTCATCGTTCTCACAACACTGAGGGACCAGTCATTCGAAATGACTTCTCCATGCATTTTATGCATTGGTAAAAGCACTATGATGAAAAGTGTGATATGTTTTCAGGTATCTCCTATACTAATAGAGCCACATGCTCACCGGTTTGCCACATGATGTAGGCCTATGGACTGAACAAGAAACCACCAAAAATTTTAACCAGTCATCGTTCTCACAACACTGAGGACCAGTCATTCGAAATGACTTCTCCATGCATTTTATGCATTGGTAAAAGCACTATGATGAAAAGTGTGATATGTTTTCAGGTATCTCCTATACTAATAGAGCCACATGCTCACCGGTTTGCCACATGATGTAGGCCTATGGACTGAACAAGAAACCACCAAAAATTTTAACCAGTCATCGTTCTCACAACACTGAGGACCAGTCATTCGAAATGACTTCTCCATGCATTTTATGCATTGGTAAAAGCACTATGATGAAAAGTGTGATATGTTTTCAGGTATCTCCTATACTAATAGAGCCACATGCTCACCGGTTTGCCACATGATGTAGGCCTATGGACTGAACAAGAAACCACCAAAAATTTTAACCAGTCATCGTTCTCACAACACTGAGGACCAGTCATTCGAAATGACTTCTCCATGCATTTTATGCATTGGTAAAAGCACTATGATGAAAAGTGTGATATGTTTTCAGGTATCTCCTATACTAATAGAGCCACATGCTCACCGGTTTGCCACATGATGTAGGCCTATGGACTGAACAAGAAACCACCAAAAATTTTAACCAGTCATCGTTCTCACAACACTGAGGACCAGTCATTCGAAATGACTTCTCCATGCATTTTATGCATTGGTAAAAGCACTATGATGAAAAGTGTGATATGTTTTCAGGTATCTCCTATACTAATAGAGCCACATGCTCACCGGTTTGCCACATGATGTAGGCCTATGGACTGAACAAGAAACCACCAAAAATTTTAACCAGTCATCGCTTCTCACAACACTGAGGACCAGTCATTCGAAATGACTTCTCCATGCATTTTATGCATTGGTAAAAGCACTATGATGAAAAGTGTGATATGTTTTCAGGTATCTCCTATACTAATAGAGCCACATGCTCACCGGTTTGCCACATGATGTAGGCCTATGGACTGAACAAGAAACCACCAAAAATTTTAACCAGTCATCGTTCTCACAACACTGAGGACCAGTCATTCGAAATGACTTCTCCATGCATTTTATGCATTGGTAAAAGCACTATGATGAAAAGTGTGATATGTTTTCAGGTATCTCCTATACTAATAGAGCCACATGCTCACCGGTTTGCCACATGATGTAGGCCTATGGACTGAACAAGAAACCACCAAAATTTTAACCAGTCATCGTTCTCACAACACTGAGGACCAGTCATTCGAAATGACTTCTCCATGCATTTTATGCATTGGTAAAAGCACTATGATGAAAAGTGTGATATGTTTTCAGGTATCTCCTATACTAATAGAGCCACATGCTCACCGGTTTGCCACATGATGTAGGCCTATGGACTGAACAAGAAACCACCACAAAAATTTTAACCAGTCATCGTTCTCACAACACTGAGGACCAGTCCATTCGAAATGACTTCTCCATGCATTTTATGCATTGGTAAAAGCACTATGATGAAAAGTGTGATATGTTTTCAGGTATCTCCTATACTAATAGAGCCACATGCTCACCGGTTTGCCACATGATGTAGGCCTATGGACTGAACAAGAAACCACCAAAAATTTTAACCAGTCATCGTTCTCACAACACTGAGGACCAGTCATTCGAAATGACTTCTCCATGCATTTTATGCATTGGTAAAAGCACTATGATGAAAAGTGTGATATGTTTTCAGGTATCTCCTATACTAATAGAGCCACATGCTCACCGGTTTGCCACATGATGTAGGCCTATGGACTGAACAAGAAACCACCAAAAATTTTAACCAGTCATCGTTCTCACAACACTGAGGACCAGTCATTCGAAATGACTTCTCCATGCATTTTATGCATTGGTAAAAGCACTATGATGAAAAGTGTGATATGTTTTCAGGTATCTCCTATACTAATAGAGCCACATGCTCACCGGTTTGCCACATGATGTAGGCCTATGGACTGAACAAGAAACCACCAAAAATTTTAACCAGTCATCGTTCTCACAACACTGAGGACCAGTCATTCGAAATGACTTCTCCATGCATTTTTATGCATTGGTAAAAGCACTATGATGAAAAGTGTGATATGTTTTCAGGTATCTCCTATACTAATAGAGCCACATGCTCACGCGTTTTGCCACATGATTGTAGGCCTATGGAGCTGAACAAGAAACCACCAAAAAATTTTAACCAGTCATCGTTCTCACAACACTGAGGACCAGTCATTCGAAATGACTTCTCCATGCATTTTATGCATTGGTAAAAGCACTATGATGAAAAGTGTGATATGTTTTCAGGTATCTCCTATACTAATAGAGCCACATGCTCACCGGTTTGCCACATGATGTAGGCCTAATGGACTGAACAAGAAACCACCAAAAATTTTAACCAGTCATCGTTCTCACAACACTGAGGACCAGTCATTCGAAATGACTTCTCCATGCATTTTATGCATTGGTAAAAGCACTATGATGAAAAGTGTGATATGTTTTCAGGTATCTCCTATACTAATAGAGCCACATGCTCACCGGTTTGCCACATGATGTAGGCCTATGGACTGAACAAGAAACCACCAAAAATTTTAACCAGTCATCGTTCTCACAACACTGAGGACCAGTCATTCGAAATGACTTCTCCATGCATTTTATGCATTGGTAAAAGCACTATGATGAAAAGTGTGATATGTTTTCAGGTATCTCCTATACTAATAGAGCCACATGCTCACCGGTTTGCCACATGATGTAGGCCTATGGACTGAACAAGAAACCACCAAAAATTTTAACCAGTCATCGTTCTCACAACACTGAGGACCAGTCATTCGAAATGACTTCTCCATGCATTTTATGCATTGGTAAAAAGCACTATGATGAAAAGTGTGATATGTTTTCAGGTATCTCCTATACTAATAGAGCCACATGCTCACCGGTTTGCCACATGATGTAGGCCTATGGACTGAACAAGAAACCACCAAAAATTTTAACCAGTCATCGTTCTCACAACACTGAGGACCAGTCATTCGAAATGACTTCTCCATGCATTTTATGCATTGGTAAAAGCACTATGATGAAAAGTGTGATATGTTTTCAGGTATCTCCTATACTAATAGAGCCACATGCTCACCGGTTTGCCACATGATGTAGGCCTATGGACTGAACAAGAAACCACCAAAAATTTTAACCAGTCATCGTTCTCACAACACTGAGGACCAGTCATTCGAAATGACTTCTCCATGCATTTTATGCATTGGTAAAAGCACTATGATGAAAAGTGTGATATGTTTTCAGGTATCTCCTATACTAATAGAGCCACATGCTCACCGGTTTGCCACATGATGTAGGCCTATGGACTGAACAAGAAACCACCAAAAATTTTAACCAGTCATCGTTCTCACAACACTGAGGACCAGTCATTCGAAATGACTTCTCCATGCATTTTATGCATTGGTAAAAGCACTATGATGAAAAGTGTGATATGTTTTCAGGTATCTCCTATACTAATAGAGCCACATGCTCACCCGGTTTGCCACATGATGTAGGCCTATGGACTGAACAAGAAACCACCAAAATTTTTAACCAGTCATCGTTCTCACAACACTGAGGACCAGTCATTCGAAATGACTTCTCCATGCATTTTATGCATTGGTAAAAGCACTATGATGAAAAGTGTGATATGTTTTCAGGTATCTCCTATACTAATAGAGCCACATGCTCACCGGTTTGCCACATGATGTAGGCCTATGGACTGAACAAGAAACCACCAAAAATTTTAACCAGTCATCGTTCTCACAACACTGAGGACCAGTCATTCGAAATGACTTCCTCCATGCATTTTATGCATTGGTAAAAGCACTATGATGAAAAGTGTGATATGTTTTTCAGGTATCTCCTATACTAATAGAGCCACATGCTCACCGGTTTGCCACATGATGTAGGCCTATGGACTGAACAAGAAACCACCAAAAATTTTAACCAGTCATCGTTCTCACAACAC